>NC_053403.1:9268947-9568947 GCF_016859285.1 Xiphias gladius | reverse complement strand
TTTTTAAATGGTCCTGTTTTTGTTTTTTAAAATTTTTTTTTTTTTTTTTTTCTTTTCTCCCCCATTTGGTTGGGTATGCAAGTGCATTGATGGAGGACGGTGGGGCCATCTAAAGCTATACAATTCACCTGTTCTGCTCGTAGTAATGGCTTCTTTGCTTCATATGAATAATTGTAGAATACATGTAGTATATGTGCAGTTAATAAGTGTAAGATTATTAGTTTAATTGAAAAAAATGTCTAGTTGTGGTGTTTCACAGGCCTTGCTCTAAATTTGTAGTGATGCTTTTATTTCGTCTGTACAGTTGTACATTTGTAAACGTTTATGCTGTAAATGGGATGTCTTTTACACTTTTTGGGGAAAAATGGCAAAAATGTGCATTTTGATGTGTGTATATTCATCACTCCCCCTGAATATAATGTATACAGTTTTATTTGATCAAGTGTAATTTTAGAAAGGAAAAAAAAAAACTTTATGGCTTCACAATCTGGCATGGTTTTTGTTTTTAATCTGTTATGGGAAAGGCCAGCCTCTATTTGTACTGGAGCTGTAACATCCACTGTTGATAGTCTTTCTGATGTGTGACAGTTTAAAAAGGAGAAAAAAGAAAAAAAAACACTCTGTACTAAAACTGAGGCTGCATTTAGTCCTCTCTGCTACCTTGGAAACTTCACAGGATATGACAAGAATTATTTTTGTACAGAAGAGTGCTGTATTTTGGAACAGCTTCTACCTTGTAAGCAAAAGCAATGTAAAATATTGTCAATTATATAAATATGAACATATGAGTTTTGTCACACTGTCAAAGTCATGTACATTTTCAGGTGGCCTTATGTACATTTCCAGATGTTAGATGAAGAAAACAAACTCATTTTTGGAAGCAGAATTGTGACTATGTATGATTAAACTGTTCTTCTAACATTTGACCTGCATTGTTGTGGTTCTTCTCATGTGTGGTTTTGGTGTAATGAGGATTTAAATCATCTTAGGAAATTACATTTTCAGAAGCTGGAATTAAACTAATACAGCGATCTGTGTCCAAAATAGGGGAGGAGTTGTGTCAATGTTTATATGTAATGGTGGAGGCCTAGTAAACAAGAATAACTTAACTATCAGTCGGACTATCAATATACTATTATTGCAGTTTTCTATTCCCAAAAAAACGATTTCTTTAACATTTTACGATCCCAAACTTTACGGAGTATTTCCATTTTTATGCTACTGTCTTTCATACTTCTCCACTTCAATTCAGAGTCAAATGTGGTTTTCACTCCTACACATGTATCTGACAGCCATAATACTGGTAAAGTATAAAGTATATGATCTTTCATAGATTATTGTGCACCATATGAGTTTTCATGTTTTACTGTCTTACAAGATTGAATCAAAGTGTGTTTAATTTTATGAGGAAAAAAAAAAAAAGACCCTTTAATGTTAAGTGAGGAAAATTTCTACAAAGCCATTAAACGTAACTATGAATATGAAATGCAAACTACTTGTTTGCATTTTATATTCAGCCCCTTTAACAGGACGCATCTAATTCATCAGTGGTGCCCCCACTTGGTTTCCCAGTCACGTGGTCCGTTACACGGAGCTCAGCTCTGCGTAACCGAAGGGCTTCAGGTGACTGTGGTGGAGACGCACTCCAGCCCGCACCCCGAAGCAAAGTCCGGGAGAGTCCACTTTATCACTACCGTAAAACCTCTGGTCTGCTACATTTCAGGGGCAAACTTTGACCAGGTTTACAACGGCGCCACACTTACTTTTTAAAGTAAGATTATTTTTTTTTACATACAAAAAAAAGTGGATTATCTTCTAAAATATGGTGCATTGTTGCCGGTTAAAGTAACCAAAAGTCTGAAAAATTGGTTTTCAATGAGCTCCTCGTCGACCTGCCGCAACAGTAAAATACTGCAAGCGCATTCGTCCATCGATAGTAATAATCCATGAATGTAAAATACTGTACATCATATAAGAACCTCTTAACACAAACTATACAAGGGGAAAAAAATTTAACAGAAAGCCAAAATATTAGGGTGTCATCTGAGATGTACGTAAATCCTTCATATCGCCACTCAGTTTACTATTTTTAATCCCAGGATGTTTATTGGGGATCTGAGAGGTTTCAAGTTGAATATGTACTTTTTTTTTTTTCTTCTTCCATTTTTCTTTCAGGGAGGAAAAGGGACACGCACGGCTGCCTTCCCTCACCCCGCTCTCGGTGAAACACATGTCACCTGTGACCCAACCCCGGAGTCGGCGGCGGGCGGGGCGTCGCCGGCTCGAGGTCCTAGCCGGAGCACCTCGCGGAGGCTCCTGCGACCTGGGACGAGCTCGCCACCGGCCCACCTCAAACATGAGGGCGTCCTCGGCTGCGTCTCTGCTTCTAGCCCTGGGATTGATACATCCGGCCAACCTGTCGGTAAGTCATTCCCGGAGCCGGTTAGACGTCCGTTTTGGACGGTACGTGATTCTCGGCACCTCACCTTTTTTTTCCCCTCACTTCCTGATGTCAGCCGCGGGTCGTGTTACCGAGCCGTGACGGTAAATCTGGTTTCCATCCTAGGAGCTGAGTTTCAGACCCAACATCGTATACAGAGAACTGAAGATATTAAATTCCGTGTGTTTGGGCAGAGGACCTCACACTTCCCATTTTGTGGGTTTTTATACCTCTTACTCCTCTCTCTCCTTTTGGGCTTTTAGTAGAAAGGATTTATATTGAGAGGGGCAGAAAGCGAATTGCATTTTTTTCTTTTTTTTTCTTTTTTTTTATATATAGATTTTTAATAGTTCCACCAGTAGATATCTGTCACTATGGGCCTATCGGTAGTGGTGGAAGTGATCAATTCCTCAAGGAGGTCAAAGTAGAAACACCATGAAATGAAACATTCTCCACTACGAGAGAAAGAGTTCAAAATTTTGCATAAATTAAGAGTAAATAAATAAAAGCATGACCAGTAGGATTTACTTAAAGTATCAAGTACTCATTATTTAGAACGGCCCCTGTTTCCACTGCCTTCTCTTATCATCGGGTATATTATTTTACTGTTTTGTTATTACTGATGCACCAGCTTGTCTGATAACATTTCCAGTGGTAAACATTACCAAAGTGCACAACAGCAGGGCAGCACATAAGGATGCAGCATAATAACATCCCTTGAACCAGGAAGTAGCTGAGGGAAAATGTGGTGCGTTTTTTTTATTTTTTATTTTTCCTTACAGTATGAAAGTCCAGATTGTTCCAGGACGCGCAGAGCAACTTTCGTTCCTCACACGCACCCCATCCAATCTCTTGAGTTTCAAAATATTCACCCCCAGTTGGGCTTTAAAGCCTACTGTCGAATGTATGTAGCGTTTGCTTGATGAAGCACAGCAGCCCCAAGTCATGTATATTGGTGACAATGGATACAGGCCATTTTGTCCCCCCGTCAGAGAGTTTAGCTTGTGAATATCCGGAACAGTTTGTTCAATTTTAAATGCCTCATGTTTAAGAAAATATACCTTTCGGCGCCTCCAGACTTCACATAGTAAGTGCAAAGTAATATAATGGAACATGGACTGTCCACGGTAAAAGAGCCCTGGTGTGTTTTATAAGAGCTTTTTTAACTTTATCTTGTGCTCCTATACGCCTGTTCAAACACTGAAACAGTCCACAGAAATAGCTCCCACCAGAGAAGCTTTTCCCACACGTACTGCTCCCTCGGCTGTATTAAATGTTTCGAGTCCAAATTTGCTAACAATAGACTCTGCGTTTTTTCTACCTTTGCTGCTTTGCCAAACGGGTGGAGTGACGACGTCATTTGATCTGAGCCATACACTACTCATGACTTTTTATTGGTGACAACACTGTGATCACTTGCGTCATTATGGGTGTGTGAGCCAGTTTTAGGACTC
The DNA here is from genome assembly GCF_016859285.1 of Xiphias gladius. Classification (NCBI taxonomy): domain Eukaryota; kingdom Metazoa; phylum Chordata; class Actinopteri; order Istiophoriformes; family Xiphiidae; genus Xiphias; species Xiphias gladius. The sequence goes on along the minus strand of NC_053403.1, from coordinate 9,565,053 downwards.
TGTTACCTCAGGGGAACTTTGTGTCTGGGACATGATTCATTGCATTATTGCCCTCTCAAGGGCAATAAAGCAATTTATAAGTTTATAAATTATAATTAAAAATTTATTAATTATAGTCTACCTTAAGTTTCCTTCACTTGTTTTTTTTTTTTTTTTTTTTTACATATATCTAACAATAGGGCAGGAAAGAGCACTGTCCTGCTGTTGTGCAGCAGCCGTTCTTAATTTTAAATGTCCTCATTCATTTTTTCTCCATGAAATCAGTTTTCTGCCCTTCCTGAAGACTTGGAGGGCTCAGAGTATGACCAGGACAGTTCCGGATCTGGTTCAGGGGATTGGTCAGAACAAGGTAATACTTGGTACCATGTTCAATGACTATAAAACTGTTGATCTACAGAACATATTTGATGATCCGCTCTACATAGTACGCATTGTTTATCTCATCATTATTTCCCAAACTATGCACAGTATGATTCATGCGCCCCGTTTGCAGTCTCACCAGGCGAAATAACAAACACCCCGCATCGCCCCAAAAGCAAAGACCAGAACTTTGACGGTACCCACTGGCCTGCAAAAGACACTGAATCATATGTTATTATGGCAAACAGCAAGAGCTTCTTGGAGAACCAACAGATCTTTGCAGGTACCTTGCAGAATGGTACAGCGAATTTGACACAGGTACGCACTATGAATGAGTATTCTAACTCGGCAATTTTTCTTCACAGGTATCGTTGCCGGAGGATTAACAGGAGTGACACTGGCTGCAACACTGGTGGCAATATTAATCTACAAATGGCACAACAGAGATTATGGAGGATACATCCTGGGCAAGCACATCCGCAGGGAATAAGTTGTGCAACTGTCCACACTTCTGAAAAACTGTCACACCAATGTTGATGAAGCTACCAGGCTAATTTCCCTACCTTGGGGAGCCACTGTAAATTCATTCTTTCCTCAGATTTTTTGGGGGGCTGCACAGGGAAACAGAGTTATTCTCGCACTGAATGCAAATCATCTGTTGTCGTTTATTGATAATTTATTTATTGATATGCTCAAATATGAGGAATTGTCTTAATCTGATGACATTTCCGTTGCTTATCTTTTACAAAGCTTTGAAAATTGCTTCATTTTTACCCAGGGCCGTAGTACTGTAGCTACCGTAGAGGATGCAGAGGCCATGTCCTCTGTATTTTAACTGACTTGATGTTTTGCTACTATGTGTTACTTTGATTTTTTTTTTTTTTTTTTTGTGGAAATCAGATGCTAGGAACAGTCTGCCAAGATAATGATCAGGAAACTTCATTGAAATTGTAGAAAAATTTTTGCAATTCATGCCTCGGATACATTGTGTCAGATCCTGTGGCAGAACCAATGAAAAAAAAAGGCTTTATGTGAATACTTTATAAATTAATTATGAAATAATTCACTTTTATGCTGCACTTTAATTAAAAAGTAAGACCTAAAATCACTTTTCACAAAATTTGTCTCAAAATGATCAAATACAAACCATAAGCCTACATGTTAGTGATTTTTTTTTTTTTTCAAACCGATGATTAAAAAACCTCCTCTTTTAACGTGTCACAATAGGAAAAGTGTAGATAGTAAAATGAATACTGGATAAATGTCCTTGTAGCTGCTTGAGTTTCAGGGTCTTGGTGCTGTGGACACCGGCTCACTGTCACTCTCTGATGGCTTCTCCGGGACTCTTGAGTGGAGCAGAGCCGTCGTTGGTGTTTCAAGTGAAGTTATAAGTGATACCAAAATGTCTGCGGTGAAAAGGCAGCCCTCGCCCTCTCTAAGCTGCGCACAGGACTAATGAGCGACTGGCATTTCCGCGATCCTACAGCCCTGATTGCACCAAAAAACATATTTGACCCGCTGCGTTAAGTATGGAAACCTCAGTTAGCTGAATAAGTCATGAGATATTAATTAAGAAACTCATTTGCGGTCGGATAGTAAATATCAGTTACACCGATTAGGTAATGGCGATCGGCTGCTACAGTGTAACACGTCGTGTTGCCTTTGTACTCTACCTGCCATAAAATAATTTTGTAACTATTTTTGTATTGTATAATTATTAATAGAAATAAAAACAAACTAATTGAAACTCCTGTCGTCGAAAGCTAAGCCTGGTCCCCGCCTCTTCCTCCCCGTCACAGCGTTTGTTTTTATCCACGGTGTAGCGCAGCTCGTCAGGGGAGGGGAGCGGGGGAGCAGGGGAGCAGGGGAGCAGGGGTGGGCGTTCCTGCGTGTTCGTTGGCTGACTTTGGATGCCGAGAAGCTTTTTCTCCCGTTCACGACCAGCGGCTCTCCCGATGTTTCTGCCTACCCTCGTGGAGGACATGCATCATTTTAAGCCTAGTCGAGACAGACTGTACACCACTAGGTGTTGTGGATGTTGCCATGTCCGGACGGGGACCATCATCCTGGGGACATGGTACATGGTAAGTAAAATGGTGAAGGAATGGAGGGAGGGGGGCGAGAGGGTGGTTTAGTCCGCTAATGGAAGCTAATGCTGTCAATCAGTTGGGTTAAGTTCGCTAAAGTAGCAAGTAACGTAATGAATACGAACCACACAGCAGCAAACAGCTTCTGAAATGTTTTATAAGTGTTACCAGGAACTCCAGTGTTAGCTATATGTTAGTTTTGACTATTTTAAAACAGCCGTTACGTGCCAAGTTAACGGCAACAGAAGGCTAGCATTAGCAGTAGCCGGCTATCATTTTGGGTTTGGATAAATGCTTCTCTCCGTGCTCTCTCAACCTTGAAAATGCGGTATTAAAACTGATAACAGACGAATTTTATGTATCAGCTCCTGGTCAAATGGAGTCTGAAAGTAATAATAATTTTTTTTTTTTTTTTTTTAAAGTGACATTTGGCTTGGATAGCACATTTAGCTAGCCGAGTCTGGGCTGACGTGACGGTTGTCAAATCGCAAGAAGATGAAGTTTGGTTAGGAAAAAATCCGCAGTAAGATAAATTTCTATGAACAGGACGCAGAGTTAAATCACGTCCTCTTTGTTGGAAGTCACTTAGTTCAGACTGTGATCGCAGGTTAAATTGGGGAGCTGTATTTCATAGGCAAGCTGCAGCATCTGACTGTTGGCCGCCGTTGTCTTCTGCACATTATGTTACTGCAGCTCTGTAAACTCACAGCTGGTTTAATCCCCTTCTCGTTTCCTCGCGTCAAAAACAGATGTGTCTGGGTTTTGTTGCGTGTTCAAATCTTCGATTTTTGTCAGCTGGACAATTTTTTACACACAAAAAACAGTTGAGCCATGTCCCCCTGTTTCCACTAAGAGTCGTTTTTCACAGTGACTGTAGAACTCTCCAGCTTGTCTACAGTTGACGTTAAAATCTAACACAACAACAACAAACAGATAAATGGCTCCTAAGTGACCGGGCTGGGACATAAAGTGTAACTGCTGCATTTAGGAGAGGCTCGTAATTTGGTGCATGGTGCCAGCTATTGTAACAAGTGGATAGTCATTAACTTGAGGAGATTTTCTTCTGTGCTCAAGCTCTGGTTTGCTGGTAAAATTATGTAAAAACAAGGCACAATGGATTGAAAACAGTTTCTTCCACCTTCAAGTAATAGTTTCAATGCAGTGGCAGACTCGGGGACTTCCTAAAGCTTAATGTTACTCAGCGAGCTTGCATTTTAGTCATTTTTGGGGAATATTTCGTTCGTGTTTGTTACTCTCGTTTGAAGTGAAGAGAAGGAAGAATCATCAAAAATCCTCTCCTTCACTAATGACACTGTAACGCCAAGCCTTTAAGCCTTATTTGGTAGTTGTTAGGACAGCTGCTAAAAAAACGGAACATAGTTGCTGATAGATGATGTTACAGCTTAACTGTGGTTCCAGGCAGGCAAGGCTGCTTCCCCATAAACCACAGCCTAAACGCACTGGTTTAGGCTGTTCAAGTGATAATTGCTTTTACCCAGTTGTACCAAGTGTCACTTGCACACTACAGAGCTTAATCTCACAGTGTTTATGTTGTCTTCACTTAAATAACCAGGATTGACCTTCACCAGTATTTCTTTAATCTCTACTTTCTTCATCTTGAAGTTGTCTGACTATATAAACCGATAAACACAAATGGCCTGATCACTAAACAATACTTTTCTGAAGTCAAATCCATCCCACAGGATCAGACCTTTGTTGCAGCACTTGTAGTTTTGTGATGTTGTGACTTGGTTGAATATTATATGGGATGTTGGCCTTGTGGGATATCTTTACACTAACATTTTCTTTCATTTAAGACATCTTTAGTTTCACTTCTCAGAAGTTAGTTTCATGTTTAACGGGTTATTCCATTCTTTTTTTTGTATAGCACATTAACTTCATATTACATACATTTTTACAACATTACCAAATATTCTCGTAACATACAATTTTATTTTCTTTCTTCCAGGTAAACGTTGGTTTCACTTAAATATATATATTTTTTCACAGTTTTTAGAATTGATTATCTGTTGTATGAATTAGATTTTTTTTTTTTTCAATGACATATTATATCTTGTGAATGCAGTGCATTTTGGCATGAATGCTTGAGTGTCTTTGACATTTTCCTCCTCACGACTGTGTTGCCACATAATGATAAAGCAAACTTGGAAAAAAAAAGGATGATGAATTGTTCACTGTGGTATTGCCTATCACATGCATGTGTCTGCAAAGTTGATTTTCATACAGTACTGATATGAACTGAAACAAGTGGCTGCTGGGAAGAGAGGTACTCAATCTAAAACATATTCCAATCCATATATTGAAAATGTTGTTAATCATGTGAAGGATACACAATTTATAGTTGATGTGCTACGACATGCCAAATTTCTCCCAGAGTCCTTTTTAAAAAAAAAAGCTTCAATCTGTTTCCTCCTTCCTCTCCTCAGGTTGTCAACCTGTTGATGGGCATCTTGCTGACCGTAGCGGTGACCCACCCAGAGAACGTGCCCACCATCGACTTGCAATATGAGGTCATCTCCAACAGGATGTCTGGTAAGCTGTGAAATCTGCATAAGCATTGCTGTAAGGGCTAATAAACTGCATTGTAAAAAGAATTACATTGTATTCACTTTATCATGCATTTACACTACAGCTGCAGCAATCAGTCGATCAACAGAAATTTAATCTGCAACTATTTTGATAATTGATACATAATTTAAAAAAAATTTTAAGCACAAATGTGGAAAATTCTCTGGATGCAGCTTCTCCAGTGTGAGTATTTGTTGATTTTGTCTGTTTTATGTACTTGTAAACTGATAATAAACTGAAATACATCAGATTATATCAACAAGGACTCTAGGAAAATGGGTAGAAAATTGATATTATTCACTATTTTCTGATGTTTTAAAGCAATTTCATCGATTAATGGAGAAAATAGTCTGCAGATTAATCGATAATAAAAGTAACTGTTAGCTGCTCCCCTAATTTAATCACACTCAGCCCATTCTGTTGTGGTGGACCTTTGAACTGTACTCTGTCCTGATGATGACGGTGCATTGCCCATTGTAACATCACTGGATATATAGTATTATCATTGTTTTTTTCAGTGTGTAGCTGCTTTTTCTTTTTAGGGCCTTTCACTAAACCATGGGCTGCTGTGTGATTCATCTTCCACAGGGAGCACAACAACCCCCCACTGACCGCTAAACAAAACAACTAATGGGGACAACAGGACAATGCTGTGTTGTTTACATCTCGTTTGAAAATGTTGTTATTGGTGCGATTCCACTGCGTTCCTTTGTATTTCCTCAAGGATTTAAGTTTGTCCTATGTGTTTGTGTTTGTATGTGCCAGGGCACGGCTGGTAGGACTGTGAGGGTTCCTTTCTTTCTAGTTGGGGTTTTTTTTCGTTGGTTGGCTTGGTGAAGGCCTTTGCATTTTTCTGAAACAGTAATTCAGCAGGATAGGAGAGGAAACAACGGCGGTGGGTTGACCTTCCAACAGCAGGCTCATGCCAGCACACAGGGCAGTGGAGGATGTCCGCAGTCTGCAGAGACAATGTTAGCATTCAGACTGGCTCAGTTATCCTTACTCATGATTATTAGTCCAGCTTCATCAGGCTGCACTCATTTTACTTCACAATCTAGGTCGTGTTTATGAATTTAACTGATAGAGAAAACATGTGAAAATGGTCTTTGGCATGGCGTGAAAAAATATTGTCCGGTTGCAGTCTTTCCAATGTGAGGATTTTCTGCTCTTCTTGATCTTATCTGATAGTAAACAGAAAATCTCAGCTCTTGAATGCTGAAGACATCACATTGTGCTGCAAAGGTTAATTTTTTCCCCAACATTTTCTAGATCAAACAATTAATCAGTTAATCCAGTAAGTAATCGGCAGATAAATTAATGATGAAAAGGACCTTAAGTTGCAGCCCTATTCAAAAATAATCAGATTTAATAATTGATTGGGCTTTTTTTTTTTTTGAAAATTTGGAATAAAATATATATTTTAATGGACAAAAATCCACAAGGATTGAAGTTTATGTTTTACACGTAATAAAAGTGGTACTTTTATCAGCTCCAACATACTCTTCATAGTCATGATTTGATGGATATCAGAGTTTAACCCTGTGTGAATTTTGTTTTCAGTAGCCACGAGAGGAGCTCCAGACAGTCTTCTGACAGATTCAAACATTGATTTACATGTTGTTCTGCTTGAGCTACTGAATTAACAGAGAATTGTGTCTGAGCTGCATTGCTGCGGTAGCTTTCTCACAAGCACCATCTCTCCAGTGCAAAAGGCAGAACAGTTTGAGGAAGCGAGAGACTGAGTGATGGAGGGAAAAGAGGATATGAAAGACAGGCCTTTTAATTATCTCAGACTGAGTTTCATTGCTGCGGAAAGAGGGAAGCTTAATGCTCCCCAGAGTTGGCCTTTAAAACAGAGTTGGTTAGAAAGACAGAGGCCCTGGAAACTATTGACTTACACTGTATGCAAATCCCAGCTGCTTCAAAGAGCACACAGGCAAATACCCATTCATCCACACTCACTATACATTTACGTTTAAGGCTAAAGCTAAAATAAAATTATGATAAGTCTTTGCCTGCATTTGGTAATTTTATTTGTTGTCACTTTGTCCCGTACAGAGAATGCCTGTGTTGGATTTGCCATCTCTCTGCTGATGCTCACTATCAGTGCCATGATGGTGTATGGAGCCATTACTGTAAGTGTGCACCATAGATATGGTGCCTTTTTTTTAAATTCTCTTGACAGCACGGTTTTTTTATGCAAATATTTAATCCCAAATATGCGTGCATAAAAGAGCATTGCTTTCAAGTTGTATAATAATAGCACCAGAGTTAAGTAAGTAAGAGGTAACAGGAAAAATCAAAGCACCCTCCTCTTTTTTTTGAACTACAGTACATTTTAGCTGAATGTTTAAAATAATCCTGCAGCAGTGGGGGTAGCACACAATGCTGTGTTCTCACTGCTTGTCATCTTTACCTCACAGGCCTGCCTGATGGCATCAAGACCGACAGGTTTGATAGCATTTTGACGTGGACCTGCTAAGCTGCAAGTTGGGATGACTGCACAGTTAAATTATGACACAAATCTGCCGGCTGGGTACTCTGTGCATGCCGGTTATTTATGCTTTAGCTGTGCAAGTACACGCTCCCAGACAAATGTAGTTACTCTTTTCAGTATAGTGTGGCAGTGCAGCGCCACTGTTGGTATAGTGTCCTGGTGAATTACCCCTCAATGGTTGAACGACGATCATAACTGCCAAAGATATTCAGTACTTTGCTACATAATGTAGAAATGGAGAGTGAAGTAGATTTTTGTCAAGGCTGGAGTACACTGTGCTTTTGGTAGAAAAATCACCCAGAATGCCCGTAGAGTGTCTTGTGAAGAGACAAAGTAAAAGGACCCCATTGCTTTTTTTCAAACTTCTCTCTGTATTTGTTACAGTCTGACTAATAAACACATTTTCAATGTCAGCTCTTCCTGTTTCTGTGAGCAGGCTGTTTTCATTTACCCCAAACCACATCTGAAGGTGCAGCCTGAGCAATAGGAAGAATGTTTTCAGGATGGGAAAATTCGGATTAGACATTTAAACCAAGAAAACCAAGGTTGGATTTTTTTACTTGGTACACTAATGAAAAACTAAGTGTTTCTTTCTGCTCAGGATGTGAGTTCATCCTCAGCTGTAGGACATGTAGATGTAATAAAACCTACCCACATGTAAGAATGTTAATTCAAGACAAGTGTGCAGAGATAAGGTTGAAAAAGGGCAACATAGTTCTTTCTATCTCAAATCATATACTCACCAATGCTGAGTCATCTTTCTCCACCTGTTTTTGATTTCCTCAGCATCGCGATGGCTGGCTCATCCCGTTTTTCTGCTACCAGCTGTTTGACTTTGCTCTGAGCTGCCTGGTGGCCATCAGTTCTCTCACCTACCTACCCAGGATCAAGGACTACCTGGACCAGCTGGTCAGTCCCAGCAGTCCACACTCTCATACAGTTGACATTATCGGACTCAAACAAATGACTCAATCGTCCTGCCTCCCCCATGTTAATTTTATTACAGAGAATCCTGACAACACTCCACATACAGTATTTGTAAGCAGTTACAGAATACACAGTTCTGTAACTGTATTAACGGTATTAATTTTACCAAAAAGAAATACCAATTTATTTAGTAGAGTATTTAATAGAGTATAAAAGAGTATTTCGTCCTAGTTATTTAAAGTAGGACTAAAGGTAGGAGTTAAGTTATTCCAATTTTAATGTGAATTATGGTCCTACAAATTCACAAATTGTTTCCTTAAACAAAATGACACTGTTAACATTTTAGAGTAGGATTCCATGTTTACAGAAACTGAGGAGAAAAAAGCAAATGAGCTGCTGACTATGCTGCTGTCAAGTCCCTCAAACTAATTAGGAAAGTAGTAGCAAACTACATTATTTCCACAGCAAATTCTTTTTTTTTTTTCTAATTTTTTCTAAATCAAAAAGAAATACGTTAAATTCCCAGATCTATTGTTATTTTTTTAAAATAATGAAAGGGTGCCACCTATAACCTTTTGCTGTTACAGCAGCACCAAGCCCCCATGGAGATCGTTAAGTTTTTTCTTCTTGATTCAGTGGTAGCGTTGATGGTGATGTGGGTTGATTATCTGACATTGCCTGTTCTTTTCCTCCTCAGCCGGATTTCCCATACAAAGATAACCTCCTCTCTCTGGACTCCAGCTGCCTGCTGCTCTTTGTGCTGGTCTTCTTTGCCTTCCTCATCATCCTCAAGGTGAAACTATCGGTTATTCAAAGTCAAACCTTGGATATTCAGTCCATTGGTTCTTTTAATTAAAGTCCTCCTAAAGCAAATCTAATATAAAAAAGGAATGAAATATGGTAAAATGAGAAAACTGATATGAAGTACAGGGGTGAGTTCAAGACACAGTTTGCTGAGCTAGGAAATTGCTAACATATTTCTGTTTACCAACCATACTGATGCTGTCATATTTGCATTTTTTGTTGTGTATTTAACTTGCAGAAATGTGGTTTATGGTTTAGCAAATTTAAGGATTGAAGTGGTTTACTGATGGTTTAATGACGAAGCCTGATTCAACTCTAAAAATCCAAATGCGTATTTCTCTGCTTTGCAGGCTTACTTGATCAACTGTGTGTGGAACTGCTACAAGTACATCAACAACAGGAACATGCCAGAAATTGCTGTTTACAATGCCTTTGAGACCCCTCCCCAGGTATGACAGCTACCTGTGATACCCTTTTGATTGACCCTTACAATTTTTGAGTAGCACCTACTGTCACGAAAACACTGTCACTTGACACATATGCCGCAAAATGTAATGCCTAAGTGAAGCCAGCAGGTGGCGTGCCGTCCACACACTGACAGTCTGAAAAGCCAAAAGAGGAAAGCACTTGAACAAAGTTTATGAGTTTACCATGTAAGGGGAAAAACATTTATTGCCTTCTAAATTTAGAAAAAGACTGAAAATACACAATCCACGGCTCATTGTTTTTTCTTCATTGCCAGTTTCAACAGATTTTCACCAGTAAAAAACTTCGGAAGATGTTCAAACATTTCACACATATTTTCCCTCACATCAAAAAGTTGTTTAGCACCGTTTACATTAAACTGAGTGCTCTCCTTGTGAAGTAAACTCAGAATTAGGTTTGAAACTAGTTCAGTGACTGTTTGATATGTAAAATGGCTGAAAAATTGTGCAAAATGTCAATTACAATTACCCAAAGCCTAAGTTGGCATATTTAAATTAAAAACCCAAAGATATTCAGTTTACTATCATAGAAATCTAAAAAAAAAAAAAACCCAGCAAACATCACATTTGAGAGGTAACAACCAGGTCATTTTTTGCTTTTTGAAAAATGACTTTTCACCATTAAAAATAAACACAGCGACTGGTCTGGTTTCTGCCAGAGACTCAGTAATGACTGAAAAGGCAGACAGGAGCGACTTCTACTGCTGGGATTTGAAATAATGTAGTGCTGGTGCCATCAGTTTGGGACAGCAGACTCTGGCTTCTTTACACTCGGTGGGATGGTAACATCACCTTTTCAGATGGTGGAAAAGGTTTGTTGTGTTTCCTGGCCTCGACGGCACAGGTCGCCTGCCTATCTCGCAGCAGATATCGCTCTGCTGTATATCCAGCTTTACAAATCCACACCTTTTTCCAAATCACTAATGCTGTGTGACCTTTTTTAGCCACAATGTCCTCGTCTTGTGCGGACGTCTGACTCTCCACAAGGTCGCTCGTTCTTACGTTTCCAACAACATGTGTTTCCTTGTTTTGGCCTTAAATGTGTCCACTACATTATGCTATTGCTGTAGCCTGATAGAGCGATTGTACAGATAGACAGTTGTCATTATTCACTCATTAGTTTATGATTGTAATTGTGGGATTGTTTTTTTGGGGTTTTTTTTTCGTGATAATTATCAACATTGTTTTATGGCCCAGCCCTACAGTACAGTGCCAGTCTAAACAGCTTCTATGTTTTTTTTTTTTTCTTCTTCTCTAGTACATCCTGCCCACTTACGAGATGGCAATGAAGATGCCAGAGAAGGAACCACCTCCCCCTTACATGCCCGCTTAAGCGTCAGCACCAGTTGTTGTCAAAACACACAGTGAAACACATATGCACACACACACACTCATTATATTGCATTCTTACATTCCCTCACTAACCCTTTCCGAACACCATTACGCCCTTACCCCCCCCCCACCACCTACTGTGTATGTGTAAGGCCACTGAAGACGCTTCGTTCAACCCCAACCGCCGTATTTCTTAAGAGTGTCAATAGAGGTGTGAGAGGAGAAACGTGGGAAAGACTGAGATTTGTGTGAAATAAAGAAATGAATGAATGAATGTGATTATTGAAGATCAATGGAAGATACCAGCCCGTTTTCCCTCTGGCCTTTTTTATGTCTTATTAAAAGGGATACATGTGAAAATTAAATTGCTTGAAATGCTCTCATCAATCCAGCGCCATCCTGTCTATAGATTGATATATGAATTGTAAAAAAAACAAAACAAAACAAAAAAAAACTACAATGACAATCCACTTATTATAGCTGTTATTGTTGAATTGTTTTACTTTTCCCCCAAATTATTAATATCTAGACTATTCCATCTCAGTCTTGAGCGGAGTTTGTAGCGCTTTTTTTTTTGCCTGTTATTTATTTAGCTTTGCCGTGGTTCAGTTCACCCCGACCCCCCTGTTACTTTCCTCACTCTCTGCTGCCCTGATGTGTTAGCAAAGCTAATGGATAGTTTACCCCGCTGAATCTGAGAGAGAGACGGAAAACAGCAGAGGGCGCCGATGGTAGGTCATCGTCTCTGCTTCTTTCTCACCTGACATCTGGAGCGAAGAGCGAGTCTTCTGCAAAATAGCCGCATGCTTATCAACCCTCCTGTCCCCCATTGCTTTACTGGTAATATGTTTTTATCCTAGTGGAAATACATTTGACTTCAATAAACATTTCAGAAAATGTATATCTCCATTTGACTCTTTTTTTTTTTTCATGTCATATGCTGAAGTAATAGCAATAGAAAAGGGCTGTGAGGACCTGTTGTGTTGACAAAAACAATCTTCGCTCCAGCTCAGACATCTGCTTACAGCTGTTCAGGAGTTTTTAGTTATCTCACATGATTCATTAGCAGATTGAGTTTGCACTGTTGTCATGAGAGCAGAAATGCCGCCGCGTACCGTGGCCCGCAGGTCAGGTCCCACCTTCGGATTGGGCGGCGAGTTTTGACGCGCAGCACCGAGAGCCCCCCCCCGCCGGGCTGAGCCAGGGAGCAGCCACTGGACGGACCGCCGGAACGACTCTGCGCGCAGATGGCGATGAAGACCTCACCCTGGAGCCTCGTGTGCTGCGCTTCCCTGCTGCTGTCCGATGTGCTGGGCACATACCACCTCAGCGCGGGAGACCCGCAGCTGATCGCCGCGCAGAGCTACGCTCAAACCAGAAATAACGGTCGACCACCAGGCAGGACCCTGAATCCGGCAAGTGAGTTTTACCGAAGCCTCTAAAATACTTACTCTTCCTAAAATACACTTTCTAGCTGTGGTGGAAGAAGTTAATTCAAATCAGCAATACAACCGTGTCAAAACCCCGGTGGTGGGAAGTAACAGAGTACATTTAGTCAAGTACTATGCTTAAGCCTGAGTACAGATACTCGTAAGTTACTTGAGTATTTCTGTTTTATCATACTCACTACTTCGAATCCACTACATTCCAGAAATATTGCACTTTGTTTTTTTCTTTCTGATTTTACTTGACAGTATTCCTGGTTCCTTTTTTCAAAAATAATCCTTTTTAATGTAAAATCTTATCATAATTGTAAACATTACGATGCACTACTAAAAATTAAACCAGAGGTTTTTAGCTTGTGCCCTCCTAGGGGAAAAAAAAACAAACAGTATTTAGTTGGGACCCCATATCAAGTTTCAGATGTCCATCGGTTGTCAGCAGTTCAACAAGAGAGACATCTCCCTTCTAAACTTTTTGGATTTGAATAACTGTTCAAGGCTTAGAGATGTACATTTATCCAATATTTCACAAAAAAACCCTCAGATTACATTAAAGACAAAAGAATGAATACGAATTTGTGTAGCAGAACGTTGTCCTTTCCTACCACAGTAATCATTTTACAACCCCTCAGATTTATTGTCCCTTTGGAAGGGCCTGATCGCTAGGTTGGGGACCACTGGACAAACTAGCTCCACCTCAACCAAGTTCAATAGTAAAACGCTACTTAAGTATCAGTATTAACAATCTGATAATGTCATATGTAAAAATATATCAGTCACAGTGGGTTGATTTTTCTCCAGAACCGCTACCTTTTCCTTGATACTTCAAGTACAATTAGCTGATAACACAAATGTACTTTAACTAAGGTAGGATTTTGAATGCAGAACTTTTACTTGTGTTGGTACCTCCTCTGCTACTGAAAAACACTATTACAAGTAAAAGTTCTGCATTCATAATTTTACTTAAGCAAAGTTCAAAAGTTTAATCAGCAAAGTATGAAGTGTCCACAATCAGACAAATGTCCCTGTCAGTGTTTATTATTATACAGTATATTATATTATGGGATACATTTATAGCATGTTTAATCAGCACTGTCAAGGTGGTGCTTACTTTAACCTCTTTATGCACTGTTTGGTGGTTTAATTTACAACAATGCATCATATTCAATGGACTCACAATTGTCTTTGTGTATAAAATATTATTCTGCAAAGTATCTAAATTTGCCAAATAAATGTAGTGGACTTAAAAGTTCAATATTTCCCTCTGAAAAGTAGTGAAGTTGAATTATAAGGTGACATAAAGTAGAAGTGCTAAAGTAAAGGAAAAGTACCACAAAACTGTACTTGAGTAAATGTACTTTCTTATATTTCACCACTGCTTTCTAGCCACATTATACTTGTTTAAGTCTCTTGTCAACAGGTATAATTGTTTTACGTAAAAATAACGCAAATTGTTTTGTAATGTAAGTCAAACTTTCTTGCCGATGACACTTGTAGACAGTTACTTTTGGAAGTTAAAAAGAAAATATTAAAGGCTAATAATATGAGAGATTTAATTTTTCAATCATTTATTCTAACCAACAGTATAACAACAAAGTTTTATACTTTTCTCAAGCACAACATGCATGAAATCTAAATTCTTGTCTGGGGGTTTCACAAGCACTATACAGTACAATTGAAACCACCCGTGTGGCTGAACGTATACTCATGCTTTAACTAATCATTTGTCTGTGCTCCCAAGAAAGCAAAAGTGATTGTTGTATGTTTCACAATAACTTTCCACACAGTGCCAACTTACACAGCTTTCCTGTTTACCTTCTTTCAACCTACTAATGTTCTCTATCACTTTTCCTTTCTGGTGGCCCTGTAGTTCACAGAAGTGATTACACGTATAGAGGAGGGTATCACTACCACTACCAGCAGCCAAGGATCCCTCCATCGGTAGTGTATCGACCTATTCCTCTATCTCCACCGGTGACTTACCACAGACCCTCAGTCTCCATGCCACCCTATCACCACAGGTTCACAGTGCCGGTAGCACCACAAATGCACCACATATACAAGAGTCTATCTCCACCTGTAGCTTACCATCATCATCAAAGGGTCAAAGGCCCATTTCCTTACAAAATAAAAGGTCCATGCCCAACAAAGTCGGAGCCCACAGTACCAACAACACCTGTGGTACACCTTCCTACCGCCATCCCAACTCTCCCAGAGCCAACACTGCAGCCAACACTGCGGCCAACACTGCAGCCAACACTGCGGCCAACACTGCAGCCAACACTGCAGCCAACACTGCCAGCAACCTCGGTGGCACCACTGACAACCATCAGGCCGGTGGTGGTGACCACGGTGCCGCCAGTGGAGACCACCGCTCCTGTGACGCTACCGGTCAGTACCCAAAGCGGCTTCATCACCACCGTCAGTCCTGTGGAGACAGGTAGAACATTACCCGTCAGGTTTGCTTCCCAACACAAAACAATGCTCCTCAATGCTTTCCAGGTTTGATCAATGATGGAAACTAGGCAAGAGCCACTTAAAGCAGCATAAATCAACATGTTGAGGAAATACAGTAATTCTCTTTCTTGCAGAGAGTTAGATGAGAAGATTGATACCACTCTCATGAAGCCACAGCCAGCAGTTGGTTAGCTTAGCTTAGCATAAAGACTGGAAGCAGGGGGAAAGAGCGAGTCTGGCTCCGTCCTACATAACCCCTCGGAAACCACAATGTTTCATTTTTACACTTCAGCTTTTGTACAGTTATAAGGTTTTAATCAGTGAGCTTTAGAAGTGCTGGTAGGCGGATTTTGTTACATCCAGACAGAGCCAGGCTAGCTGTTCCCCCTGTTTACTGTCTTTATGCTAAGCTATGCTAACCGTCTGTTGGGTGTAGCTCTATATTTAGTGTACAGACATGAGAGTGGTATCAATATTTTCCTCTAAGTCTCAGCAAGACAGTGAATAAGTGTATTTCCCAAAATGTTGAACTATTCCTTTAAAGCAGATGTCATTTTATTTAAAAATTATCAAATTTAATATTTGAGTGTGACATATTTTAATGGCAGGAAACAAAAGAAATGGCCCAATAATCAGACTAAATGTCTGTTTTGAGCAGTTCATCATTCATCCATTTTTAATTTCTGAAAAAATCTGAGATGTTGACAGCAGCTATAGAAGAAGGCCTCTATGAAACAGGTATTTGAAGTCTGAACTGAAACTGTTTTCATTTTTTGTTTTTTTATAGAAACAGACTTAGTACTTAGGTATTATTTTCCTTTTAAAAAAGCAGAGGGGATCTGATGCTAAACTACAGAAATGTAGTTTTAGTATACTGTATGTGTAAGTGATTGGACAGGCAGGGCTCCTAACACTGTCTCCATCTTTAGGTGCGATGTCACTTTTTATGTGTGGGCATCAAGCATCCTTTTCATTCAGGGAAATGAGATGAAAGGATAATATCAGAAGTTTCAAATGGACTGTTGAAACTCTGAGATGATGCATAGTATATCTTATGGCATACTATATCATTTCACCAGAACCCTTTATTTTACAGCTGCACAAAAATGTCCTCTTGTTGCTGTGGGAACATGTATTGTGCATCTCAAACTCGTCTGTTTCTGATAATTAACTCTATCTCTCTCACTGTGAAAGTGCAACCAATACGCTTAAATGTTTCTGTCTCAGTGATGAATTGGGTTTTGAGTATTAAATGGACTTAATCCTGCCATGGTTTGGTTGATCACCAGAAACAGAGTCTAAGTGCAGGAGCCGTCCCCTGGACCTGGTCTTCATCATCGACAGCTCTCGCAGCGTGCGTCCTGGTGAGTTTGAGAAGGTCAAGATCTTCCTGGCCGACATGGTTGACACTCTGGTCGTGGGCTCAGACGCCACCAGAGTGGCTGTGGTCAATTACGCCAGCACGGTCAAGATCGAGTTCTTGCTCAAAGACCACTTCAACAAACCCGACATGAAGAAAGCCATCTCCCGTATTGAGCCCTTGGCGGCTGGCACCATGACTGGCCTTGCCATCAAAACAGCAGTGAACGAAGCCTTCACCGAGCAGTCTGGAGCCCGACCTCGGTCTAGGAACATCTCCAAGGTGGCCATCATTGTGACGGACGGGAGACCTCAAGACCAGGTGGAGGAAGTGTCTGCCGCTGCTCGGGCCTCGGGCATCGAGATCTACGCTGTCGGAGTGGACCGTGCAGACATGCGCTCCCTGCAGCTGATGGCCAGCATTCCTCTGGAGGAACACGTCTTCTATGTGGAGACATATGGCGTTATTGAGAAGCTCACCTCCAAGTTCAGGGAGACCCTGTGCGGTAGGACAAAGAGAGGCCTGCAAGACCTTTTCCCACCATTAACACTGGTTCTAGTTCCTCAGTAAGAGGCACCTACAGTCTTCAGGGGGGTTTTGTTTCAGTTTGTGGATCATTCACAGTGTGATTGGTGAATTATAAACTTTGAAATCAGCAGATGATCTCAACCCCCACATGGACTGCAGATGTCGGCACTAGACCCTGCTTGTAGCTGCAAAATTAAACCTGTGTAAAGTCTTGGGGCCAAGCAGTCCTAAACTTTCAGCTTCTTTTTTAAAAGCAAAAAATGTATAAGGTTATTAGAAGTCATTTGTTTTTCAATCAACGCAACATCGCGGATTGCTTCGAATTTACTCCTTTTTATTTGCACCAGAATTTAACGGGTTCTTCCCTGCCCCATGCGCCATCCCTCCACTAGATTTGGTGCAAATCGGTTCGGTACTTTTTGAGTAATACTGCTGACTATTAAACAAACCACCTAGAATGTCCCTCAGCAGATGGCATGCCTCCACCAAGGCCAGCGTCAAACAACATACACCAGACTTCAGGGGGAAAAAAATTCAAATTCACTGTAAATCTGCCCCAAAATTTAATGGGTTCTTGCCTGGCACATGACCCGTCCCTCCACCAAGTTCAGTGCAAATCAGTTCAGTCCTTTTTGATCAAAAAACAGACCCAAAAAAAAGATGCAGGTGAAAACTTAGCCTCCTTGGCGGAGATGAGTAGAATGGCACTCAGAGCACATACCTCCACCAAGGCCAAATAAAGACGAAATGTCGAAAAATGCCCCATCTCACATTGTTGAGGAAAACGATGAAAAATTGCTGGATCCACCCCTTTAACCAGATCCATGTCAAAATGTATTGGGTTCTTCCCCATCCCGTGCCCCATCCCTCCAACACTGAACCGATCGGCGCAAACTGGTTCGGTGCTTCTCGCGTAATCCTGCTGACAAGTAAACAAACAAACAAGCAAACCGACAAACAGACACGGGTGAAAACGTGACATCCTTGGCAGAGGTAATAACTGAAATACATCTACATATGGACATGTGGGTTGACTATATTTTTTATATGAAATGTCTGCACACAAATGGATTTCAAAAGTACCCTTTGTTGCAGGTGAAATTAATTTAACTACAATGTCAAAAAGAAACTTTCAGTAATTGTAGGTCATTTGCCGATATTACTTTTTTTTTTTTTTAAATGATTTCCGTTTACTGATACACAGATTCTCTTACACTGGAATTTTAAAGATTTGAACAAATGGGATTCTGCTGTAAACTTGAACATTTTTCCATGTCACTGTCTGATGTCGGTCATGCCCCCCCCCCCCTCATTTACGAAATCATGTGTCCATGCGCTGTAACTGTCATAACTGTCGTGCTTCAGGTTTCCTGTGACCTGTGTTGTCCGACACACGGTGAACCTAAGCTCTTCAAATGACCTCGGCCGACATGTGGTGAAGGTGTATGAATGGACCAAGTGTTCCGCCACAAATGACATGTGGTCAAGTGCAAATGCTTTAGAAAAGCTTGCAAATTAGATTTTTTTGAACTCATACCCAAAAAATGACACGATGATTTTTTTTAATTCTTTTTTCTCAGCATATATATATTTTTTGCAATCTGCAGAGTAACCTACCTATAGTATACTGTATATTAGCACATGAAACTCTTCCCACTTTTGCCATCTTGATACCGTCTTGATCTCGTCTTGATCCCGTCTTATTCTAGGTCTGGACCCCTGCGCCATGGGACACGACTGTGAACACATTTGTGTCAACAGCAACGCCTCCTATTACTGCAAGTGCCGGAATGGTTATGTCTTGAACGCAGACAAGAAAACGTGTTCCCTGAAACGTAAGAACACACTGTATGATTTCCTGCAGTAGATGTGACGTTTTTCCTGTGATATCGATGCAGCCTAAGAGCTAAAAGTACACGTTTAAAGCTTTAAAAGCACTCTGCAGTATGTGTTTGGCTTCTAAGCAGTGCTTCACACCATCATAACCAAGTGGTGCATAATCCTTGATTCTGTTATTCACTGTTGACTGTAGCATTTATAGGACAATTATCGCGTAATATTACAGGATTGTTTCACTTCAATTGCATTTTTGTTGTGGCAAAAGTGCAATGATGAACTAATAATGTAGATTATTTTGGAACTTGTGGGTAGTTAATTATCCTCAAATGTTTTTGTATTTGTTCCGGCTTTGGCTCGTTCTTGACCAGCAGCCTCGTCGGAAAAAGGCCGAGCGGGTGGTATTTGTGTGCTTCTTCGCTTTTCCATATGATCTGTAGCACTGACGCGAAGTTTGCTTTCTCCCGGCCGAAGAGGTGAAAGTGGAGGTCGTGGAGGATCCCTGTAAGTGTGAAGCCAGACTGGCTTTCCAGAAGCAGACGCAGGCGGCCATCCAGCAGCTCACAGCCAAGCATATCCTTCCGTTTGTTTCAGATGAGAGACACTTTATTATAAACAGCACGTTTATTCGTTGTTATTTTTACCTGCTGGTGTTACTATTGGGATATAATTGACCGGTGTGTCTTGTATATTTTCAAGAGAGCAATGTGTCCGCAATTTCTCATCCCGCTTTCGTCCCCCCAGTTGTCCCTGTAAATGTGTTTGCAAAAGGGTTTCCTTGACGGACCTCACTAGCCGACGTGTCTGGGAGAATCGCGCGTCTGGAGAACACGGTGGGCCGCGCTTAAAGCCGCACACGGCGGTAAATGTAGACAGCTGGGTTTTTTTTCTTCTGGGGTGAGTGGCAGTAAAAAAAAACCTCCCAGTTTGACCTCTTGTTTTTTTTGTTTTTTTTTACCCTCTGCAGAGGCGGTGAACTGGGTTGTTTCCTGTCGGCGGCGTGGGGGGCGCGGACGACGGCAACGGAGACATCTGCTTCCTGTCACCCACCCTTCCATAGCTGCCGCACGGATTGCGACCACAGATCGAGTGAAGCTGTGATTCAAGAAAACCGTTGTCCCTCAAGTTGCTTGACTGCTGTGGGCTGTTTAGCAACAGTATCTACAGTTGATGTGGGATTTTTATGAACATCGAATACGATGTTTTGAAACTGATGTAAAAGCTACTTATACTATTTCTCTTAACACCCATATGAATGTGGTATAGTGTTAAATAACCAAAGAAAAGGAGGATTATTTTCATTGATTGTCCAGTACTGTATTATGTATGTTTTGTGTCCTGTTTGTGGACATTGTATATCGTAGTCATTTGTGAAAATGTCGAATTGGATTTACGTAGGGGTTAGTTTTTAGTAGAAAAATGACTTTATACTCAGAGGCCTTCAAGGGCAAAAGGATTTCTTACATTAAGTATTTTTGCATATTTTCTTTATAATATACTCTCTGTTACAAAAGTTATATATATGTATGTTTGTGATTGCTATGAGATGACGTAAAATATTTGCTAAGATCTATAAATAAAACAGACAAATTGGACAATAAAATAATCCTACAGGAGTTTTCTGTGCACTTTTGTGTCTTTCTAATCTTTCAACTAGAGAGCAATACTGACAATATTATCTGTGAAATCACACTTTCGAGATCTTGCGAGGCCAAACAGCGAGACCGATATAGATAGGTCAATTAAACCATTAACGCTGCATTACATACATACATAGTTTCTCGTGAATCCCTTGCGCCCGCGATCTGAATCCAGTGCAGGAGTGGCGGACTAGGCCACCGGCAGTGAAATCTGCTGTACAGAGAGGTAAGGACAAAAAGTAAATACAATGAATGGCTATGGCTTAAAAATGTTGATGATAAATAGTATCAAAAACAAGGTTTGAGTTTTGGTGAAAATTTTAAGGATTACAACTTTTAACCCTACCTGTCATGTAAGCAGCAGTATTACAGCCCTACATGCTCTTACGTCTTTAAACACGTTTAATACATTATAACTACTAACAATATACATGTTGTTTAACTCATGACAAACTCAATTTAAACCCATGTGCAGTTTTTCAGAATATAGAAATATAAAATGTACATAGGTCACAGTGGCAATGCGAACTACAGAATTTTGTCCACACAGATTCACAGGGTAGGATGTGCCAGACGAAGCTGAGGATCAACAGAGGTCGGAGCACGAGGTTCACCACCCTGATGGCTCGAGGCGAAGAAGCTTTTCCTGACTTTCTCTGTGTTGGACTTGTTGAGAAATGTATCTTCTGACCATAAAAAAGGGGGATTGAAAAATTAATATAAAAATAAATAAAATTGGCTGAAAATATTTCAATTAAAATAGTGAAAATTTACTTGAGTGAAATTAACTAAATTAAATTTACTCAATTAAATTAAATTGCATTTACTAAATTTAGTTGAATTAAATGTACTCAATCAGACTACATTTAGTTATTTTTTATTATCAGAAAAAATATTTAAAAAATAATAAATGTATAAAATAATTTATATAAAAATAAAATTACATTTAGTGCAATTAATCCAATTAAATTAAATTCACTCAATTAAATTAAATTAATTTAGTCAAAAAAATATTTAATTGACTCAATTAAATGGAGTCAATTAAATTTAATTTAGTACATTTTCATATTTTAATACTTTTATTATTTAGGGATAGTTATGACAGACGGGGAATTTGAGTTATGACCAGCTTGGATCATTCCGGTCGAATTCCCCTAATAAATTCCCTTTATTCCCATTATTATGATAAATCTGTCATTGTATCTTTATAAAACCTTGAACCACAATTAGCTGCAATAAACCTCACTGAAGCTCAAGTTTCAGCCGGTGCTATAAGTCATTTGGGAGAATTGACATATACCTGAAATATGCTTCTTTAGATACAAAAGAGGCATTTAGCAGTCTCTCTTATATAACTGTAAATTTCTGTGACATGTATGTATTTCTGTGTCAATATAGAAAGGTAAATATGATGGTACAGCTCCGACATTTCTATTAACAATGTGCTATAATTCACTCTGACTTCTCAAAATCAGCCAAACTGCTTGGATATACGGGGTCAGGGGAAAATCACTTCCTAACCCTTTTTACTAAGAAACACACCTCCAGTCAAAAAGAATATAAAGCTGGATTAAAGCCTAAAAATGTACCCGTGAAAGAACCGAGCTGTTCATTTGACTGACCTGAGTTGAGAAGCTCTCAACTCAGAGCTTTCCTACGCCACCATCTGTTTCTGTGTCATGTTATAACCATCACATCTTTTTTACACCCTCAGCAATGGAAAAAAAAAAAAAAACTCCCCAAGAACAAAACAAAAAAGGAAAGACAGGGTTCATCATGTTTCCTCTGGAATGAGTTGGCCTTCTTGCCTGACGCAGCGCTGACAACAGAGCTTCTCTGTCTGCGAGGTCTGTGTGAGGTAAAGAGTCAACAAGCCAACGTTTACCTCTTGTCTGGCTTGGATCCTCTCCCGCCTTCCTTTAACCAGACAGCTGTTTTATGTTTGTTTGTTATTTCAGGGGCTTTCATGGTTACCACACACACACACACACACACACACACACACACACACACACACACACACACACACAGGCGGTCGGAGAGGTGAGCCCACCAGTGTTTCAGTGGAAGAAGATGAATGGGACTCACACACCTTTGAGAGCTGGAAAAGACACGGAAAGTTTGGTGCAGTGTGTGTCCCTGTTGAAGAGGTTTAAGTAAGAGACGTTGAGGATAAACTCTACTCTTCAACACTGACTCAAAAAAAATGTTTTAGGTGCTTTGTTTTTGTCACAGTTGGGTTTTGTAAGAGTCATATAGGGCATATTTCAGTTTTTTTTCCTGTATCCTTATAATGAACATGCTGACAGACATAGCAAACGGTTGAGAATAGGTTAAGGAAAATAACTTAATGTGGTCGTACAAAAAAAAGAACACCACTGAATTTATTATTTCAACGTTTTATTACACTCAGCTGTTGGACGGTTTGTATAAAAGGGGATAGTTTGATATTTTGGGTACCACGCTTTTTCCCTTTCTTTCTGTAAAGTTAATAAGCATATTTCCAGAAAAGGTTCACCTATTCCTTTCATGGGTTAACGCCGGCTGTCAGAAACATGAGAAAAGACCTCGTTTCACCCTTTAAACTCGGACACTATGCAGATGCACAGCCTCAGAGAAAATAAATTAAACTGAGAAGGCTTGTGTTCCTCTGTTTTATTCCAACTGAGTGTCTCAATGTAGTGACTGTGCTGTGCTGTATGAAAACTTGACCACTGATACTAATGACAGGATACTCATGATATTCTGACACTAATATCGTGATTCAACGTGATTCAACATATCAACAAAAAGCTGTGAACGTGAAAGTGCTGTGTATACAAAAATCATCACAGGGAAATCATCAAAATAAAGACAAACTGTTGTTAAGAAGGCAAATGAAATGTACATTTTGTCATTGTATGGTAAAAAATACTAATAACTGTACTTGTGGATATTTTATACATATTTATGGATGTTGTCTTACCTGTTTGTCTCCTCTTACCTTCAAATAGCCTGATTTGTTTGAAATTTGTTTTATTTGCATGTCACTTAAGAAATACTTTTGTATGAGAAAGATACACTTGTTTCCAGATAAACAAGTGTAAAAACAGACTCAATGGGCCTTTTTAAAAAAAAACACAAGTTCATTCCTGACCTCAGCAGCTGCAGCTGGAAAACTCCAGCCACTGAAGAAGATGCAGTTGAAAGCTGCAGGAAAAAAGCTAGTAAGTGGATCTTGAGTCAAACTCGAATCTTTTTGGCAAAGCCTCTTTTTTTAATGAGGGTTGTTATTCTCTGACAGTAGAAGATTCTGATTAAATTATAGCAAAGTAGCATCTGTATTAGTGGGATCAGTTTATTCAATTCAACACCATTTTAAAAAGTTTCCTGCCTTATCAATATAACCACAAATGTGGCCCAAAATATCTCATTAAAGTACAAAAGTTAGTTGAAGGCTATAGACACTGTGGCAGTGGTGAAAGGTTAACTGCAGTGATTAAGAGCAGGGCTGTCAGTGAGGAGGACCCCTGGACCAAGGTGTGTGATGGATGTCTGCCCTGGTTCTGCCAGACCAGAGTGGACTTTGATACTTTGTGCTAATTCTCTCAGCACACAGCAACATTTAAGAGCGCTAGAAGAAACATCAGCCTCGAGGCCACTGAACATAACAATCTTTGCTTCATATGTACGTGTTATCCCTGACAAAAAAAACAAAAACAAAAAAACCCTTTAAGCCTTTCGCGAAAGCTTCAGGAGTTTTACATTTATCCAAAAAATGCTGAAGAGTTTACTCCTTTACTGCCAGAGGCAGGAAACACTCAACGTAGGTTGTTGTGGTGTAATGGTCAGTAGTTAACCTACATTTCCACGGGCTGTATGTTTTTCTCAGCAGTGTCAACAGCCAGTGGAATCCAACCTCTTCCTCTCCGTCTGATCTCTTCCAACTCGTCCGCACAGTCTGGAGATAAATGGGCCGCAAAAAAAGGGAAGGGCACGGCTCCCGAGTGACCTCTGCTTCCTCAAGCTTGTCATTTTTCACCAGGACAGTTGACTTCTTCACCTGGGTGATCGTCTGAAAATTTCTCACCCGTTTTGCTTACGGGTTGGCCTCTTTGACGCGTATTTACTGTAGCAAATGACTATACCGTCCTGCGATTGGCGTGGCAGATGTTTGGGTCTGCGATGTTTCTAGCTTTTGCTCTGAAAAACCTCTCCAAATTTACGTTATCAAGATAATATTCCAAACAGTAACTGGCCACTGAGTGGATCTCATGTTAAAATTTCATGCTTATGTTGTATATAGGGTGAATTTATTGTCATTGCTGCTTTATAATTTCTTCTAATGACTTCACTGTATGTTCAGGGCTTGTTTAAATGAGATCTGGGACAAGTCTGCCATCTGCTGTTTAAAAAAAAAAAAATATTTTAACCATCAGAAATCAGATGTTGAATGATCATGTCCTTCTGGGCCATTTAACAGGGGGATAATCTTGGCGAACAGTTTATGCACCTTTTATTCTGAAATGAACATTTATCATCTCAATTAATGGTAAAGGAAAACTTTAATAAGGTAAGATGGAACTTTTTTCATCCTGAAGGATATTTTGTGTACACATGCTGAAGTAAATACAAATATATATATATATAGTATATACTTTATCCATACATAGTAAAATAAAATAGAGACACATATGGAAATAAAAATAAAAATAGAAAAATACATGTACACATAGAAATAAAGGGAGTTTCAACAACATATTAATAAAAGTGCAGGGTAGCAGTTATTTTTATGTTATAAATTACAAGCAATAGAAACACTTTAGAGAAAGGTGCATCTATGTACTGTGAAAAAAAATGTAGATAAAAATGTGGATCAATGTCACTATTTTACATACATCAAGTGTATGTGTTTGTTGAATGTATTTAAGTAATATGAGCTGATGCCGTTGGGAATGGCATTATCCATCCTTTAAATAAATAAGATTTTAGTCACTGTCCATATCTTCTTTTACCTCATAAAGATAAATATCTGAAGGTCACGGAGCACCCGCATGCTGAGCACCGCTGGAAATCAGGGCTGGCTAAGCCCCGCCCACATCGCGACGCACTAAAACGCCATTGGACGTTCTCCCGCACGGCGTCACATCCGTTGTCCGAGACACACGACGAAACAAGCCTTCGCCGGAACCTGCCCCATGGAGGAAGACAATTCCCGAATACTCGAACATGCCAACTCTGAGTTTAAAAGGAGGAATTTCAAACAGGCAGAGGAGCTGTACACAGAGTTTATCTCTTCCTGCTTACAGTCCAGGTACTACTTGTCTTTCGTAGGGGAGTGAAAGTAGCTAACAGTCAGCCACTGTAGTCGACCGGATGTTACGAAGTATCGCGTTACCCGTCGGATGTTGTGACTTGGTTTTCGCTAACCGTTAGCTAACGTTAATTCCGTCTGTCTCTCTGTCTCCTTTTGTCATTTAACTACATTCATTGTGATAAAAATGAGCCGCGGCTGTGTCGTATTTCCACAGGGACTGTGAAGCTGCTAGGTTGGCCACTGCTTATAACAACCGTGGACAGATAAAGTACCTCCGGGTGGATTTTCATGAAGCAGTAGAGGATTACACCTCCGCAATACAGGCTGACAGTCACTTTGAAATACCTTTCTACAACAGAGGACTCATCCACTATAGACTAGGTAAGAATAGGGACCAGGTAACCTGTAGCTACAGACAGGTGACAAATTTAAGTTAAAAATGAGGGCATTAGGGGTACTGCATAGTCTGATGCGTCTGGTGACTATGAAAATAATGTGAATCATGTGCTATGAGCTTCACGGTCTACTGATCTCCACCCAATATAAGACATATTAGACAGTCTCTTGGTCCATCACCATTTTCAAAAAGACAATTGAGGGAATATCTTTTGGAAGAACGTTGTTCACCCCTCTATTAAAGTTACAGACATTTGAAGAATCTAGGCCAAAGTGTGTTGAAGCTGTTCTGGCGGTTTGTGGGGATCGTCATCACCCCACCTTACAATTTAAAACGTTTTTAATTTGTCACCCATCTGACAGTCTGGTCAGTAAATTCAGTTTGGCCCATTTAAGTCTTTATCAAATTCCCCGAGGGGATTTGGACTGTACAAAGACACAGTCTTGAAGGACAGAAACCCGGAAAACAGATGAGCAAGTTCCTGTAAAATGTGTATTTAGTAATAGGATTGCAGTGGAGATAAAGGAAGCAACTTCAGTATCTGAGAGAAGAACAATGAACTCAGATTGCAGGGGACGATCACTGCCTGAAAGGCCGGGATAACATTTCTGTAGAACTTTTCCCTCAAACATATCAGACAAATCCCTATAATCATCCCTGTGACAATGTTAATAAAAGGCTTCTTTCACTTGACACTGAGATTAGCCGTGAATAAAACAAGACACTGCTGAATGTTTTATAAAATAAAAACATGATTGTTATCAGAAATTAAAGAACTAAACTTCCTGTTGTCCCTTTTTGTGCAATACTTCTGCATCTTCATCAAAATACATTTTATTGTCACTGATTTTTTTTCTTAGCATTTTTTGCTGCCTGCACGCTCAATCAGCTGCCTTTTAATATATGTCAGTCGTGAAAATCAGTTGTAAAATCAATAACCATGTTCTTTATTTTTTTGTGAACGATGCACAGTACGATCACTAATTATCTGGGATGATGCCATTCGACAGTGTGGAGTCACTTAGGTGTCTTCTTCCCGAGGACACTAGATGGAGCTGTGCATTCACTAATCCAGATGATTGCCAGCCGTTGTGTTCACGCTGACTAGATAAGGAAACTGCTGACTCTTAACAAGTCAGTCCGGCAGTGCATTAAACATCATAAACTTATATCTATTATATTTTTATATTTTTTACTATTTTACAGGTTTTTTCGACCATGCCAAGAGTGACTTCCAGCAAGCGCTAAAGCTCAAGCCAGAGTTTGAAGATGCCAAACTGAGCCTGCAACAGACACTTCTGGATCAGCAGCAGAAGATAAACAGGGGATACTGACAATCTCTTAAAGTACAGAGTACATATTTTATATATCCTGCAGTCTGGTGGATTAAAAAAAGATAGACCAGTACTGTCAATCATTTTCAGTTTATTTTATTTTTTTTTGCCATATAACAAATCAAGATGTCGTTATTTAATCTGAAGATGGGCGGTTTTATTACGTGTCAAACAAACACTGTAAAGCAATCTGCACAAACAAATTTACAGCTTAAAATCTGACAATAGATGCGAAATGCAAAATCATTTGCTGTTTGAACACATGAAAGGAAGTAGACCTCCCACTGGATCTGGCGCGACACTAATATGGATTTTTGTTAAACAGAGCATTGATAATTCATTTTCTGCACCGACTCGACTCTTTCGGTTGGAAAAAAAAAGGTATGGCCTCATAAATGAAAATATATCATTGTATAAGATTGTGGTGGACAGTTCAGACTAATCGACCCTGCTGCACCAGGTAAAACGATGAACCTGGGTTTTACTGTCAGTAATAAACGTTAGTGCACCAGCTTGAGGACACTTGGAGTAGGTTTGTGACCATAAACAAACCATAATCAAGTGTTAGCATACAGTAAGAACGGGGAGTCTCTCAGCTGCAAAGGAAAAACATGTTTTGTGTCTTAAATTGAAGTTTAGCCGCAGCCCAAGTCTTTCCACACATTGATGTATGGTTTTAAGGAACGGTAGTTATCCATTACACTTCCTAGATTCTTTTGACAATGTCGATTTTCTTGAATAATTACAAGAAAGAAAACATTTCTTATGTCAAGCACACATGTAAATATGTTTATAATCAGTGAACAATAAATTATTTGACTACACACTACAGATTCATGTGTATTTATCTGCACATATACAGATATTCCCATCTTTTCAGGGACTTATATCAAGCTCACGCACTGTGTTTGAGGCAGGTGTAGGATCATTGATGCAAATCACCTGTGCATAGTGATTAAAGGATATATAAAACAGCTGGTGACGGCTCACTAAGGCAGTCAGGACTTCACTTCAGAGTTGGGTTGTAGTAGGGGCTTGCAGGGGTTTCAGTGCCAAGCTCTGGTAGTGGTTGGATTCCTGTTTAAAAAGAAAAAAATTTTTTTTGTTGGGATACGAACTGTAACATGAGGAGGCTTGAGAACATGTAAGTTTATTATCATATTTTTATTTATTTTTTTAGACTTCTTACAGCCTTTTTCAAGTGTTTTTAACTGATTGTAATTTTACTTCAAGTTTGTTATGGAACTTCTTGATGGCTGCAGTAATCACCTTGGGTCAAGCAAGGCCAAATATGAAGCTCCATTCACAGTCAAGTAAGATTAATTCACGTTAAATTCCTTAATGTTACCTGAGATCAGTTAATATGCTCTGCCTGACCAGCCTTTTCTATTGACAGGCAGTGGTTTAAGGCCAGATTGTGTGGGTAATCTTATGAGGTTGTCATTGGACAAGGCTCTAGCGGTGGGGAACCAGCTTGAGGTGGAAGCCATCAGTGAGTATAAACTCCAATTATGAGCAGATTGGCTCATCAATGTGAGAAGTAATCCCTGTCATGGTTCCCTCTCTTCTCCAGATGGCACCCAGCACATCATGTTAACACCTGGCCTGGCTGCTCAGTGTGGCTACAGCATGGAGTCTGACCCGTGGGGTAACACAAGAATCTACACGTCTCTTATGGGCTGCTATGTTGACAACAAAGTATGTTGAGCTGAAGTCATATTGCTGTAGTTTATTGTAATCTTCCAGTACCAAAGCACTTGGTATGGACCGTATGTCCCCAAGAGACTGACTTAAATAATTTAATGTTTCATGGCATGATTATGCAGGCACAGTGCTTCCCAAAGACTTAAAAATGAAACCTCTATCTGATTTCTTTTCACCCTGTACACGTCTTTATAAGATCCCAACTTTTTTAAATATAAATGAAGAGGACAAATGTCAGGGCTGCTACTAGTTTTTATCAGCCTATTTTTTTTCAACTCAGGGAATTGTTTGGTCTCTAAATGTCCAAAATGAAGTCTTCTGATGACTTTTGTCCTAAACTTGAAGTTATTCAATTAAGATGCTAAAACAAAATCAGAATCTCCATGCTTTGGAGAAGCTGGAACCAAAGAAATGGTTGGGGTGGTGGGGGGTGTCCTGGAAAAATGAGCTATTAAAATAGCTTTTTTTTAAAATTTGCTTAATTTAACTTCTAAAGTCAAACCTACTACTGCAAAACTCTTACATGGCATATTTGCCATTTTGCATGTCTTTTTGTGCCCTAATTTATAGGAAGATACAACATTTAATATTGGCTTGAGACTACGAATGTACAGCGAGAGTCCATCAGATGTGGCCAGTCATGATGTGACTCACACATGCAGCTACTCTCGGTGGACTTCCAGAGAGATTCTCTGCGAAAGGAACTATATGGAGGTAAGTCGCTTACATTGATACCTGTGGAATGGGTTTGTTACTGAGAATGTGTGTAAAATCTGTTATTTCCAATCATTAGGTGTCAACCCACATGGCTGTACCGGATACTGAAGCTAAGGGGCAGGCTCAGGATGTTAAAGATGACTCCAAGATCAACGCCATTGCTGGTGTATGTTGAGTAAAAATGCAGTTACAGTTCACTTTACGTGCACCATTTGGCATTCCCTTCCAGTAGGAGACAAGCATATGGATTTTTTTTTTTTCTTTCTTAGGTGTCAGGTGCAGCACATGGTATCTGGAAGATGACGTTTTTCACTCCAGAACCAGTGGCAATGGTTCTGAGGGAGGCCGAACAAGCTGGCTATGCTGCCATGACCACCTCAACCCGTCTGGTTATGCGAAGCCCGTACCATACAGCAGAGACTTACTCTGAGGATGTAAGCAACACACCCACTTCTCCAGTGTCTTATTTTCCTCCTCCACATTAATGACACTTACCACCACTTTCAGGTGGCTGGAGTCTCCATGGAGGTTTTCAGAGTGAGTGCTTACTACAAGGCACCATACGGTTTGAGTGTTGTGAACTTGGCAGCTGCTTGTCCCACAGGTGAGTCTCACGCAATCTGTGCAGCAAAGATTGACATTCAGTGTGCTTTAGTCACACTTTTTTTTTTTAAAACAGGTGGTGTCCTCTTCACTGAGGATGTAATCTCTTGGCACGTACCTCGCCGTGTGACACCCCTGATAGACGGCAGCTTTAAAATTCTAGAAATACACATGGGCATCAACGGGCAGAGGCTGGATAAATCTCAGATGGCTGCACGGGGGTACACACTATCTGTCACAGATTTTCATATTGTCGTCGAGATCCCAGTGGGCGCTCCTGATGGTTACTACAAGGTTGGGGAGTGTAGAAATTTAGTATGCAAGACTCAGGTCACTGGTCCATTTGCATGTTTTATTAAAATGTCATGAATAATTGCAGAGCCATGCCCCAGATTACCAGCACCACATTACGTACAGCGTTGAGCCCATGCTTGAGGTGTTGTGGAGGGCAGATGACGCCCAAGATACCAGATACAAGGTTTTGTTCCCTATTACCACCCCTCTGATGCCCAGACCTCCCCATGTCAAAGACAGTAAGTCCCAGTTTCTGGTTGAGACTATGGCCTTTTTGTGGAAAAGGTGTAACTCTGCCCTTTCTGTTCCTCAGATACTGTCCCAGAGGAAAGGATGTTCAGCATTCACTTGGGGACCTTTCTTCATGATGTGGTTCTCAAGAACGTCACCTTTTCTACGGGGGTTCTCACTGTTGAGGAGTGCAATGCCAGAGGCTTCACTGTCCAAGAGCAGAGTTTCCCCAATGGAACAAAGAGCTTCTCCTTGCAAGTGCCCTTTGACACTGATGTTGTCCTGAAACACGTATGTGAAATGAAAATGGCATATGCAAAATGTCCACTCATGTATGCTTGCTTGGTCACTGGATGTGTTCTGTGGAGGTGACTGAGCTTTTTCTTTTTTTTTTTTTTTTTTTTCCTTCTTCTTCCCCCCCACAGAATCCCGAACCCTTGGTTACAGTCTACTTCCTCCCTCTGGTCTTTGGCTTCTTCACTCTGCCAGAAGAAACTCCATTTGCCCACCCAGTGGATTTACAGGCATCTCTACAAGATGTTGGTGAGTCCAACATCTTGCTCATAATGGCTTTTTTCCAGAAGTGACATGATACTCCACCTGTAATGCACAGGATAGAAAGCTGATACAGCAAAATGGATGACATTTTTGGTAATAAAAAAATTCTCTTTGTAGTGCTACCCACCATCACTGGCACCTGTGACCAGAATGTTTTTTACATCAGTGTGAAATATGGGAGCCAAGGGTCAAATTTCCAGACCATAGTTGGATCTCAGCAGCTAACCCCTGAGCTGGTTGAGGTCTACAGCTTCAAAGAAAATGACACACACTTCAGCCTTGTGGTGCCATACACGGCAAAGGGCACAGTGTTTGAGGTAGGTGAAGTAAATGACTAGCAAACTGGCTTATCTATCTGCACTGGATAACTTCACTCTGTCTTTCAGCTAATTACCTCTGATTCAGTCAGAGCCAGACTTGACATGCTACTCTGGGACCCAAGCAACAGCTGGGTGCTTGGTGATCTCTATCTGGCCTGCAGTTTCCCCTTGATGACAACAAGTAAGATTTTAAAGAGACAATTATCTTTTTTTTTTTTTTTTTTTAAATTTAAGGAAAAAAAATATCTTGACAAATTGTCTATCCTCCTTTTTTTTAGAGTGCTACCAAAATGGCACAATGACTGCTCTGGCTGTGAAGGTGGAATCGGTGCCCAATCTGGTTCCAAGTTTATTGACTCTAAAGGACCAGTCCTGCAAGCCAGTTTTCAGTGACGATCGCTTTGCTTACTTCTCTTTCAGTGTTGATTCCTGTGGGACCACTAGAATGGTGAGTTACTGCCACTTTAGTTATAGAAGCTAAAATGTGCCTTTTGTTGTTTTCATGCTCCCTGATGTTTTCGCAGTTCTTTGAACACTACATGCTGTATGAAAATGAGATCAGCCTGTATAACTACAATATCAAAGGAGCAGCCTACACATCACCTGAGCCTGATTACAGGTAGGAAGAGCAATCTTATTTTCGCCCCTCTTCTCCAGAAATTAACTTCACCTATTCTGACAATGTTTTCTGTAGGCAAGCAGTTTCCTGCTACTATGTTATCAATGAGACTCAGACTGTTGCATTCAACTACAAACCAAGAAGCCATGACCCTGCAGCAGAGATTGGGTCAGGACAACTGATGGTGCAAATGAGGCTAGCCCAAGGTAAGACTAAATGGAAAGCCCTTGTCTTGTCACAAACTAAACTCTTCCTTTCTGTAATGGGACTTTCCTCCTCCCCAGATTCATCATACAAAATCTTCTACCAAGCAGAAGATTATCCAGTAGAGAAGTACCTGAGACAGCCTCTGTATTTTGAGGTGGCACTGATGCAATCAACAGACCCCCAGTTGGAGCTCATCTTGGAGAACTGTTGGGCTACTCTTCATGAAGACAGGACATCTCTCCCCAGCTGGGACATCATTGTGGACAGGTAATAGATGGCAGTCTTGCACAGAACTAAAGGTCACCTGACTGTATCCTGTTAAATTGAGCAATCTTATGATTGCTTGATGGCTCAATATTGTGCAGGATGAGGTGATGGAATTTTTTTTTTAAAGAAATTAATATCCTAAATTTGCATGGGTTTAAAAGTGCTATAATAGTTTCATTCATTGGCATCTCTTCACAGCTGTGAGAACCATGATGACAGCTATGTGACAACTTTTCATCCCATTGTGAGCGACGACAGAGTTGCTGTCCCATCCCACATCAAACGCTTCTCTATGAAGATGTTCACCTTCACTAAAGATGAAGAGGTTCTGAAAGATGAGGTAAAAGACATACATCCAAATGTCCCATGTACTGGCCACAGCACAAGGAACAGATGCTTGTAGCCCTCCTCACTAACTCCTTCTGTCCACAGATCTATGTCCACTGTGATGCAGTTATTTGTGACACAAACAGCCAAGCAGATGGTACCTGCAGAGGCCAGTGTGTGCACCCTACAGACCTGAGTAACTCTAGACATCAAGGAGTAAAAAGGGGTTAGTGTCCGAATGTATGGATAAATTCAATTTAGTCCAAATGAATCTGAACATGCCGTTGATGAATTTTGCTTTCATTTTCCAGAGCAAAGAAGTACAGACTCAAGGAACCAAAGGAAGATCTCCTCTGGGCCTATTGTTCTATTAAACAAAAACCTCTAAATAAATGTTTCTTAAAATACATTGTCCAGTTTCTCGCCTTTTTTTTTGCATAAGTCTCAGCTGTGTTAAGCAGTCACTTGCTTTCCAACCTTTTTTTTTTTTTTTTTTTTTTTTTTTTTTTTGAAGCTGTAGAGGCTAGCTCAGATTACATTTGTATAAAGACAATATACTTCTACAAAAAGCAGTTACAAATTTTTCAGAAGATCTTTCTATGCTAGTGTCTCTGTAGCACATGATTTTGCCAGAGGCTTAAACTATTTGCCTCATTTCTGCCTCCATCCCACTCAGTATAATGGGGCTAGATTAATGACTTGGTTGGGGTGAGAACCTGCATTTCCAGAAACAATAGAGGATCTTTAATCCAGATCCCACTGAACAATTACAGTGAGACTGTAAACAGTTAATAGAAACTGGCTAATCTGGGGGGGACACTCATCCCAAATTAAATTCATCCAGTATAAAATGAAGTTGGATTACCACAGATTAAAGTACCAGAGACATTTTTTTTTTTTTTCCCCATTACATAGCACCTAAGGATTAGTTTCCTCTACAAATTCTCATTAGCATGTTTTGAAAGCCGCTGCCTGGAAGAAACCTCTCCACTTTGAGTCAATTTAGTCACATGGAGTTTTTCCAAATACCTACTTACAAATAGGCATCCTATAATCAACACATGCAACCAAATCAGAGCTGATCTAGGTTTATTTCAAACAATTTAGCATTGCACTAACTCAGTTGATACTAGCATTAGAGCACATGACAGTGGAAACAACCATAAATTATGCTTGCTGCCTCATGTCTAAAGTGACTTTTAGCCAAAGCCCTGGGATCTGATTCAAACAGTATAAACCAGCTAATTTAAAAAAAAAAAAAACCTGAAATGAACCAGTTTATTGAAAACTTGAGCCTTTTACCTTAACCACAAGAATTTTACCAAGCATTCCTTTAGACACCAATATGAAAGTCAAATTGAACATCACAGCTCCAGGGTAATATTTCAAAGAAAAACAAGAATACCAAGTAAATTTCTTTAAAAAAATCATTTATTAGGATTTTGTTAATTTATAAGTATTGGTCCCAATGACACATGTATGAAACCGTGTACATCTGAAACAGCACGTTTTTGACCTGTGGGAGGAAGAAACAAATTTTAGCCATTTTCAGAAAGATGTGCACTTGCCCATTCAAATAACTGACATTAACATCTTTGCAATGAACCAAGAAGAGGGATAGGCACTTTTGTGCTATGTAGTGCTTACAAGGCATTACTGTACCATACCAGTGCGTAACATGTCCTACCTTTTATCCCATTTTCCTGGTTTGAACACTGCCCATTACAAACGCCACCCAGTGGATTTCTGGCATCACAGATCACCACATCACAGTGGACAAAGAGCTGCAAGGTATGAACACATTTGCGGTGAGAAATTACATCCATCCAACTAAAATCACTTTCCATCCGTGAACCATGGAAGAACAGAAGAGTATTCGTATAGTTTTTATTTAAAAAAAAAAAAGGGCACCTGGCGACTCAAGTTATCTTGATCTTCAGCAAAGGCAAACATCTGGACCTCAAAGCGTTTGAAGTTAGAAGGATACTGAACTCTGGCATCAACCCAAACAGGATGAAAGACCACCTGGTATGGGTCTACTGGGTTTGCACATCTGCAACAGAAAAAGCAGTTTTAAAATGTCTGCAAAATAAGCACAATGCCACTCTTAGCTTTGACTGTCATTTTCTTTTCACTTTAGCCACCAAAATGGAGGTTTCACCACGTCCATTATAAGGGAGGACACCACTGCCCGGTTTCAGTTACCCGTCAATAATGAGGTTCCATCTGGGTTTGGACGTCCTGTCGTCGTTCAGTGTCGCCCAGCAGTTCTCCAGCTCCAGCGATACTCTGGGATTTGTAGACCTCATCAACTCAACCTCAAAATACAACAGCTGTTGTAAGTACTTCGCAATAGGATAGTCCTCAACTCTGTGAAACACGCTGTAGGAGTCGTCTAAGTGAAGAGAGACAGTACGCGTTATTAGGGTTTAAAGACAGATGGAACAGGAAAGCTCTGTGTACATACCGTCCAGGTGTATAGTACAAACAATTGAGTCAATTTAACTTGAAAGTTTAAGGTCTTCTTCAGCCTACTCGTGAAACTTGGCCATAGCATGATTTAGGTTTCAAGATGCTTCAATTAAAAAAAACTTTATGTCAAGTCCAATTACTTGACCAACACTTAGTTCAAGATCAGTTTGGGAAACGGCCACTTGACTATAGAGGACATGGTCAGTTTTGCTAATTTAGGAACATCCACTTGATACTTCAAAACTTCTACAACTCTCCGTAGATGATCTATGGATGAAGCTTTTCAACTCACTACATATTTAAACAACAAATGAGTTATAGCTTCACTCGGGTTTTTTTTTTTTTTTTTTAAATGTTAGAAGGGGGGGGTCCTTAATGGTGGGAAACAAATGTGAAAAATAAACCGAGCCAGAACCTCCCTTACCCAGAGCAAGTCTCATTGCAACTTGCAGCTCGCCTTTGGCATTTTCAGCATATGGTTCACTCCTGCGAGGTCTGGCGTGGAAGGCTACAGCTTGGGTTGTGTTGATGTTGTAGTAACAAGAAATCTTTAACCTGGAGGAAAAATACCAATGTGATAGACTTGCAGTCCCAGAGTGGAAAAAAAAAAATTTAAAATCTCCATTTCACATTTAAAAAAAAATCTGGACAGTTTGATTAATCTTCCGACAACTGATTGTTTCAGCTCCATGTGTTTAACATTGAAGATACTCACTCATACGCAGGCTCTTCTGTTTTTGATTCTTGTGTCATTTGAAGTTCATCTGGCAGGGAGATTTCATTTTCA
Source organism: Xiphias gladius (assembly GCF_016859285.1). NCBI lineage: Eukaryota > Metazoa > Chordata > Actinopteri > Istiophoriformes > Xiphiidae > Xiphias > Xiphias gladius. Next base: position 9,528,576 of record NC_053403.1, on the reverse strand, counting down.
TACAACATCACATGGTGAAAAAACTAAAAAGGAAGGAAAAGACTTAAACTCAGCAGGTCAGTCTTATAGTTGACAGTCTGCATCTGAAGAATATTCAACAGCATACTATAACCTTTCTGGTTGTCCCACAGGATATCCCAGTGAAGACGAAGTAAGCGTAGCGGTCATCGCTGTAGGAGGGAACACAAGTGGGGTCTCTGAGGGTGAGCTGACTGGGGTTCAGACTGGGAACCGACTCCAGTTTCACAGCCAGAGCTGTCATGGTTCCATTTGGGAAACACTCTGAGGAGGAGGAGGAGGAGGATGAGGATCACCAGTTAGTGTGCATTGTGCGTTTTTTGTAAGTAAAGACGACTTATTTTCTCTAAAAACAAACCAGTCAATGTTGAGGGGAAATTGCAAGCTAAAGAGAATTCTTTGATATTTTTGTTGGTTTCCGGACTCCTCAGGACCACATCAAGTCTGCTCCTGATGGATGACGACTCAACAGCCTAAACAGTTTTCAGAAACCAAAGCACAAGAATTATACAAACAAAAACAAAGACACGAGTTAAGACATAGGGAGCATGATAATATCTACAGTAATGTCACTAAGGTAAATCCCTGCACAATTATCACTTTCGTTAAGAAAACCGATTCTGATCCTACCTCAAACACAACGTCAGGGGCTGAAAACGGCACGGCAAAACTCAAGTGTGTGCCGTTCTCCATGAAACGGTATTGCTGAGCCAGACCTGGGGTCAACATTTGTTTTCCCACTATGGTCTGAAAGTTGAAGCCCTGGGTCCCGTATTTCACGAGGACATAGAAGTTTTGATAATCACATCCACCAGAGAGAGAGGGAGGAACTACAAAAAGGGGGGGTGGGGGATAAATAACAAAAATACAAATTTTAAAAAGAGAAACTGCATAGAAATGTAGCTTTTGCTCTGAAGTTCTTGTGTAGGGCCCAAATGGGGATTAAGGCCACTTCCATTCATTTAAATTGAAGTAAAACTATCCATGTCATTTTGGCCTTTTCTTTAAATTACAGCAGCAACAGTTTGTATTTTGAATATAGCTTACTACAGACCTATGTCTACTAATTTAGCTTCCAGATAAGCAGCATGAGAAAATGGAGCAAACTCTGGCAGGACCAGCAGGCCAAAGGTCAGGTGAAGAGAGTACACTGTAATCCCCATTTCTCTCTGTTGGGAAATAAATACAGAGAAAGATTAGCAGCAAACATTTAAAAAAAACATTTTTTTTTCCCCCAATTCCCAAGTTGAAGTTAAAGCTTACAGATTTTAGTACAACAGGGTCCATGAAGGGCACTTCAAGTGTGAAGATCTTGGAGCTGCTGTTAGGGGACACGTGCTCCAGGACGTTAAACCCTCTGACACTACAGTCTGCCAAAGACAAAACCTCAGAGGGGAAGGTAACGTTCATTAGTGCCACATCAGAGCCAAAAGGCCCAAACAGCACCTTAAATATCCGCTCCTCCGGAACAGTGTCTGAGGGGGGGAAAAAAATAAAATAAAATATTAAAGTAATGAAGGCAGCTGGCAGTATATTTAATAATCACAAAATGCCATGATTACAAAACTCACTGTCAATAACTTGTGGTGGTCGAGACAGTAAGGGTGTGGTGATGGGAAGGAGGACTTTGTATCTGGTGTCCTCGTGAGTGGTGTCTTCAGTCCAGAGCAGCTCGAGCATCGGCTCAATCGTGTAAGAGGTGAGGTACCGATCATCCTGGACATGACTCTGCAAAATAAATATAAAATAAAAAGTTTAGTTGCACAAAGAACAGTTTATTCTTCCCCTCGATGCTGATGTCAATATTTTTTAAATCTAAAAAAAATGTGAGAAAGTAGGCCATTTTCTTTTGAACTGTACTGGCAGACATGATTTATGAATGTCAATATTCCATGAAACGGCTCAACAGAGCTCCGAAATATTCTGGTGTACAGACGAGTAAAAATTGGAATGGTAGTTTAATTCTGAAGTGTTTAACATTCGTAAACCTCATCTCAAAATCCTGGGAAATATGGGCGAGAAAGACCAATAAATGTTTGTCAGGGTAAATAGATAGAAACCTGGAGAAATCATTGGTTTTCTAATTTTATTGTAATCATTGAAGATTTGAAAATCTGAAAAAACTTTTGAGATGTATGCCCAGCACTCTGGATCTGGCTCATACTAGTTTATGGTGTCTTGTGAATGCATGAAGGCTGGACATAGTTGTATGCATGACACAATGATAACTGTTCTAAGTCTCAGTGCCACCGACCTTAAAGTAGCCACCGACAGCCCCGACAGGAATTCCGACGACGATGTGCATGTCATTGATGGACAAGGAGTATCGCCTGGCAGCCATCTCAGCGGCGTCCAGTCTCTGGCCATCTATTCCCATGTGCACCTCCAACAGCTTTAACTGTCCGGAGGAAATCAGCGGGTCGATGTGCCGGGGAAGGTACCAGGTGATCGCGTTTGGAGTGAAGGCGACGCTGCCTGTACACAAGAGACACACGTCAAATAGGAAGTGAAAAACCAGATGGTGGCGGGTTTTAGGACCTACAGTCAGGGCCAGAACCAGAATTTCAGAAGCTCTTGAGGTCATGAGTTCAAGCCCCCCTCTCCTCAGAAGATTATGATCAAAACGCCAAAAGAAATGTTTTAATCACTTGTCATTTTTCATTCATTCGCATAGAAAGCGTAATTTCCAGAAATGTCAAACACTGGAATCAGCCATTAAAATACCCACCATGCGCATGTTTCATTGTTGACCCCTAAACTCCCTCCAGGTTGCTAAAACCTCCAATCCAGGAGTCCCAAATTCCCATAATTTGAAAATAAAAAAAATAAAATACTGAGCACATGACCTCAGTGTCCTGAGCGATGCTACGGGGCACCATTTACAGTTCTCCAAATGTTGTCTTTACCCTCCAGTATTGGGCAGACAGCTTCTGCATCGATTTGAGTCGCCAGCCACTTCTTTTCAAAGATCGTAGAGGTTTTGAGCACGGTCATAGGCACCCCTGCTACCTGCGGGGGTGAGGTTACAGAACAGTGTGTGTAAATGCTTTGTTTAGTCCATTCAGTGCTTTAAAATGGTAGAGTGTGTGCGTGTGTGGATAATGCTGGGGGAAAAAAAAAAAGGATAATCTAGTTATTAAGGATGTGGTTAATTCAACACAGTGGGGGATGTAGATAAGATTAAAAAAAAGCAGTTTACCAGTGTATTTAACTGACAATTGGATATGAAACAAAGTAATCCCTTTAAAAAAGGCAGTTTGATCACACTGATCTAAATCCAATAAGCTGCAAGTGTAAGAAAGTAATAAGTCATTAAAAGGGCTGCAATTAATGTAACCAGCACCTGCCTAAGGGGTGAGATGTAAAACCAGGCTTTTAGTGAACTGCATTCAACTCACATTCTGGGTGTATGTTTCAGGTGCAGTCTTTGGGCTTCGCAGGACCAGCCTTAAAGGAGTGTTTGTTATCCCATAACCACTCCTCTGGGCCTCAGTCACCTTCATGATCTTCTCCTCGGGAGTGAAGAACACGAGCGTTGAGATTCTGAATCCGGCATCAATGGGCTTTTTCTGTGAGGAAAAAAATTTAAAGAAATGCCGTTAAATCCAGACAATGAGGTTTCCAGCATATTTATATTTAAAAAAAAAAAGCTCATCTAACCTCTGCTGCTCTTCGAGGATTTCCAAACTTTGAAATAGCCCCTGGGATGGGATGTTCAGGCAGGACATAATCATCTGGAGATGCCCTTTTCACAGACACCTAGAAAGGAGGCCACTCCATAAGTGATATTCCATCTCTTCCTCTCCCCTCTGCAGTGACATCAAGTCTACCAGAATTGATGCTTTTATGGAACATAGAAGCCACTTATCATATAGACTGGAACACGATTCCTCGGAGTCGTGCTGCATTCACTTGCCTCCATATAGTTACGGTCACAGACAATTTCCCTGGAGGCCCAGGCAGTGTAGTGGCAGGTTTCCGCCACCTGGTACAGCTCGTCTTCAAGCACCCGGTTCCCATGCAGGCGAAGATTTAATGTTGTTGTGAACTTTTTATCTTCCTACAAAACACATAGAAAGGAAACTCAAAAAACAACAAAAAAAAACCCACAATAAAATAGAAGTTAGGTGCTGCTCTCCAAAATTATATCTCCAGTGTTATTACCACATTTTGCGCAAAACAGTTTTGAAGGGAGGCATAAATCATGGCGTTCCCCAGCTGGTCTATCTTCATGCTGAAGCCACACTGAGATGCCAAACTTGGTGTAAGAAGAATGGCAGAGTTATCTGAGGAGGAAAATAAAAACGGGGACTCTTAGAGAAAAAAAAAAGTGAGCGTTTTAAAAAAAATAAAAAAAATTTTAAATTAATTGGGGGGGGCTGTTTCAGAAATGTCGACTTACTTATGACAACAGCAACTTCAAGAAGATTCCCTCCAAGTGGACCAACATCCACACGCATGATGTTCCCCAGACATTTTGAGCCAATATCTGGAATTAAAGATATATAGCAAAAAGTATCATACAGTATAGTTAAAAAAAAATTGTACTGTAGCCTTTGACTGTGTTTGAAAAATTGACAAAAACGTACTTATAGAGGGCTTCTTTTGAGCCTCTATGGTTACAGCTCCTATCAGGAGAATAAACCACCTGAAAGAGAATGAATCGTTTTCAAAGAAGTCAAATCTGAAACTGTGAACAACAAGAAATGGCTAAAGACAAAACTACAAACCCCAATCCAAAAAAACAACCCATGGCACATGAGGTGGGAAACCGGTAGCCTTAGAGCCCCTGTTCTGCAGTTTTGAATGAAGTTCGTGGTGGGAATAAACTCCGCAGGCCTTGAGGGGAGGATCCTGCTGCACAAGTAAAGACACACGCAGGTGGATCCTATTACAGCCTGACGGGGATAATTGTGCCTGGCCTGTACTGGACCTCATCATGCGCTACAAACAGGTTGATAGCATTTGTCCTTTTTGATTACAATTTTAAAACTATAGGTATGGGGAATTCAAAAAAATGGAATAAAATAAGTTAAAGACGTCAATAACTTATGAATATCCAGGGTCATGCTCTAACAAAGGGGAAAAAACTCAACAGATATTCAAGTTTCTGTATCACAAACCTTTATAAAGTGTAAAAACAATATCAGTTGTATTGGAATATTCATCACATAAAGAAGTGCAAACTTAATTTTTGAGTTAGTGGAGAATAAAAAATATGCCAAACAATGCAAACACTGACCAATATGAGACTACATTTTTCTTAGAGCTCCCAGCCACCACCTGCATTACACATAAAATGAAGATCTGGGCAGTGAGGCTGTGGATGTGACACAACTCTGCACACATTTTTTCTTTTTTCTTCTATTAACAAATCTTGTGCTGTGTATTTCCCCGAATGAGACACAGAGATGTAAAAATGCCACATTAGTTTTAAGAGTAGTAAGAGATAGTCCGAAACGATCTGCAAGGGTAGGGTGCTTTTATGTTATAAGCAGCACATCTGGGAGACGGCGAGGATGTTTTCATTAAGGTAATAAAAAGATCGAAAGAGCTCTCGGCTGGGACACGGAGGTTGGATGGTAGGGCTCGTCACACAGGCCCATAGATTACAAATTGTCCACCAGTTTGGTGTAAAACATAACGGTTGTAGCAGCACTCTCAACAACTTTTTCATCTGCTGTTACAATAAAGGTATGCTGTATTTGACTTTCGCTGCCAAATACAGCCGTGCTTTCTGGCTTGGCAGTTAGCCTGTGAGCAGGGCATTTTTCACAGAGGACTGAAATGTCAGTGTGTGATTTTTTTCTCCTTATTTTAATCTCCTCCAGTGTGCAGACAAGCCGCGGTCAGCTGTTTGTAGTTGCAGCAGCTGCACTCAAACACCAGCTACGTGCAGTTTCTTAAACGTTAAACATGCACTTCTAGTGACTGGAGGTGCAACCCTTACAGAGGGAGAACCTGTGATCTTTTCAGGGGTTAAATATCACATGTGAACTAAAGCCCACTTACAGGCTTATACAAATACCATAAAACAACTATGTAATATTACAGTAGGATGTTCCTACATCTGTGCAGTCTCCCTCCCTCCCCTCTCTCCTCTCCTCTCCTCCTCTCTCCTCTCCTACTCTTCGCCCCTCCCTGTTCCCTGTAAAAGGGAACAAACTGCTGCCGCGCCACTGTCCCGCCTCCAGCTCTCCTTGTCTTGTCCGTGAAGATGCAGCACCGCACTCCCTCCACCGACCTGCTCTTTGCGGCGTGCATGTGAAAACTAAAGCACCTGGATAAAAGTTATTTTCATGGAAAGAAAGGCTCCAAGGGCAGGTATGCTGCAGCTTTACATTTTGCATTCAGTTTTAGTAGATTAGAAGTCACAGACTTTTATGCAAATAGGGTTTGGTGAAAAAAATGTTAGAACTAGGTTTTATGCAAAAGTCAGCACAGTGCGCAGGCAAACTAGCAATTTGATTTATCCAGAAGAGATTAGGAAATACTCACAATTTACACATGGTGGAAAAAAGTCCTTGGGATGATGTGTGGGGTCAGTTTCAACTTGTTGCCTCTCATTTCCTCTGAGTTAGTCTAGTCCACTTTGTAATTTGATTCTTCTGGTGATAATCCTCTTCTTGAGCCCTCCAAGAAATGACAGTACCTCATGCCTCTTCACTCACTCCAGCACAAGCCATTTCCTGTGTGTGCTGTATTGATTTTTTCCCTTCAAAGGACTAATGTGTTCTACAAACAGTGCTGTCAAATATGTCTTGATAGTCATCTGTCTACATAAATGTACCGCACACAATCCTGACTGTAGATGGTTGTGGGGCTTTTTTTTGTCATAAAAAAAATCTATAAACCCACAGAGTAAAATTGACAGACTTCATTTTTTGTCATAATGTCTCTGTACATATCATCAGGACCATGGGGTATGGGCAAACCCTCCACCGGCGTGGGAATGAGGAGGACCAGGTCCACCTCAATGTGGGAGGGGTACGACATGAGGTGGATCCAGACATGCTGCTCCGCTTCCCTCACACACGTCTGGCTCGTCTCCTCCACTGCCAAAGCGAGGCGGCGATCCTGGAGCTGTGCGACGACTACAGCCCAGCCGAGAAGGAATACTACTTTGACAGGAATCCCCGGGTCTTCCTCTGTGTGCTCAACTTCTACCACACGGGACGTATCCACATTATGGAGGAGCTGTGTGTTTTCTACTTCAGCCAGGAGATCGAGTACTGGGGCATACAGGAGCTCCACCTGAGCCCCTGCTGTAGAAACTGGTACCACGAGAGGAAGGAGTACATCGAGGACAGAGACTGGGACATGAGGAGTGACGACCAGCAGCAGCCAAGCTTTGACTCTTCCTTCGAGGAGCTCTCTGCTCTCGATAAAGACCTGGCCAAGTTCAAAGGTGCCTGGTGTGCAGAATTGAGGAGCTACGTTTGGCTCAGGCTGGAGGATCCAGGTCACTCAAGAGCCTCAAAGGCCATCGCCGTGGCCTCCCTCAGCGTGGTCTTGACCTCTATTGTTGCCATGTGTGTCCACAGCATGCCTGAGTTCCAGCGTGTGGACGACAATGAGAGGCCCATCGAGGACCCTGTCCTCACCATCCTGGAGGAGATCTGCATTGCCTGCTTCTCCGCCGAGTTCATCATCAGGCTGATTGTCGCGCCCTCCCGAAGGAAGTTCCTAGGAAACCCTTTAAACATCATCGATGTTGCTTCCATTTTGCCATTTTACGCCACTTTAGCTCTGGAGACAGCCGACGAGGAGAGCGCGGAGGAGAACGAGGACATAGAGAACCTGGGGAAGGTGGTGCAGGTTCTGCGCCTCATGAGGGTTCTCCGAATCCTCAAGCTGGCTCGTCACTCCATCGGGCTGCGAGCGCTAGGCGCCACCGTCCGCCACAGCTACCACGAGGTGGGTCTTCTTCTTCTCTTCCTCTCGGTGGGGATCTCCATCTTCTCTGCCCTAATCTACTTTGCAGAGAAGGAGGAGGTGTACACAGATTTGGGGACCATCCCTTCAGGCTGGTGGTGGGCTACAATCACCATGACCACAGTAGGTTATGGTGACACCTGCCCAGTGACACTGGCAGGGAAGATAGTGGCCACCTTGTGTATCATCTGTGGCCTGTTAGTGGTGGCTCTGCCCATCACCATCATCTTTAATAAGTTTTCAAAGTACTATCAAAGAAACAAAGCCATGGAGGGACAATGTATCCCTAAGCCTGAAAGACGAGACCCAGAACTCCCTTATTATAACATCAGAGACTTGTTCACAGACAGTGTGTATCCATTCATTGGAAGTATCACCTTTAGGAACAGTGAGAGCAGCGCGGGGGATGATACAGACGCCTCCAGTCTCCAGGACATAGAGGTGTATGATAATGACACTTGTGTGAATGGGGCAGCAAACTGAAATCCCTGCCATTTCACCGAGTGTCGCTTTGTGACTGCAAGTCACTCCCTGCCTCTCAGGGCAGAGGGCTCCATCACTGACTATGCCTTCCTACACTGTCTTCCTCCTGCAAATTTGACAGAGAAATATTGTGGCCATGAATGATTATTATTTTTTTCTACAAGGGAATAGCTTGCGAAATATGTAGCCCTGCTAAAACCGGGAAATCTAAAGGGAATTATCTGGACTTCGCTCAGAGGTTTGAAAGCCCATTTTCTGCTTGAGAAAACTGCAATGATGCACGTCAGAGGCCATAATGTTAATGTTTTTCAAAGTAATGTCCTGTATTGATTTGTCTGAGAGTTCAGCAAATATAAAAGTCTAGAATGACAACAACACTGTTTGATTTTTAAAAATGGTATTATAGATCTCTAAGTTGACTGATGCTAGAGAGTCTGCATGAAAAAAAAAAAAAGTTTTTTGAAAGAGAGTAATATAAATAGTTGAGTAGAATTATGCAATATTATTGATGCTGATGAAGAGAGGCCACACATCTCTCTCAGAGCACTGTGGAAAGCACTGATATGCCAGGTGATTATTATTAAATTTTCGTTATGGACAGTTTTGTTGGCATGCTGGGTGACTCCTGGGGGGTAACTCTTGTGGTCATGAAATAAAACTCAGTGAATCAGAAGAAATATGCCTCTCATTTGTCACAGGGCATACAGTAAGTTGCATTCCTCACTCATTCAGACAAAGTTTTTAAATGCGGGTCCTTGAATTTATTTATCGCCATATGTCTAAGGTCATCAGGCATTGTGCAGGATTCCACGCTGATTGCAACTCTTCCTGGTTAAGATGACTCTAAAATCTGAATGGAGATCATTAACAGTGTATTTTCTTGTTCTTTGTTCTTTCATTAACAATGTTCTTTTCTGTCTGTGGTGAAATGCAGTGAAAATGGCGAGGAAACTTTCTTCAACCATTCAGTCTTTTCCCCTCCATAAAGCATTGATTTCCTGTCCCGTGTTATCATTTGCAGCTGGATGAGCTGCTGTCCCGCTAGAGCCACAGATGTAAAAAATCATTCCACTGCAGGGGTCTCAAAGGTGCTCATGCAGTTGACCAGAAGCATCCTCTCTCAAAGCCAGGACTGCTTGTACTTGTGACCAAAAATGTTACATTACTTGAACCATTTATTATCCGATTGAATTTAATGTTCAGATAGTTTCTTATCTACTGGCTGAATTGATTTTGACTGAGACGTGCACTTGATAATACAGATGCAGAGCACAGTGGCATCTTTGCATGGATAAAACTGGATGTATTTTGGCGTAATTTCCCTCCAAAGAAAAATCTGAGGGGGTCTCCAGATGAACAAAGGAGCAAGAAATCAGGTTCTGTTACTCATCATTACGTATGTGTGAGAGGTCACTTCCCACTTATGCCTCATTTTGAGTGTTTACAAGCCAAAAAGGTTTTGAAACACTCCAATAACAAAATAAAAGGAGGTAATGAGGGAATAGTGCTTGAGGCAGTGCTGGATGATAAGCATTAAAGTGTAAACATGAGATATGAGTGCCATGAAATGATAATGGATGCATATGATGATCATTACTGCTGCTATTCTGACGTTTTGACTAATGCTGTTGCAATGAATATCCCTTAACAGCCTTATTAGAATAAAATACTAATTTAACAATGTAGTAAGCTGTAACATACACGCACAGGGTACAGTATGTGAGGTTAAAAACACGAAAAGCAGTATTGGTGGAAAACAACATCAATTGATTTTTTTACTCAGATGATACTGAGTTTTAAAGACTCTCGGGGAAAATCTGTCATCTTTACTCAGTGTTTGTGTGAACAGTGAAATCAGTCTTCGTGTCGAAGAATCCACCACCGCACGCGTCGCCGAGGACGATCCAGCACCACTGGCAACACATAATGATATTTTTGCGTTCTTCATCATTACTTTCAGCCTCTTGAGGTTAGGCATGGGGGGTTTCTGTTGAGGGGAGTGGATTTTAATATTCTTTCACTCTGCTGCCGGCAGAAATGCATTCACTTTTTGAACAATCGGCCACAACCTTAAAACCAGTTAACGGTTTTAATGTGGTGGCATATATATGCACTTGTTTTGCTATGTATAGCTCGTTACAGGAGTCTTCAGAAACTCCATAAACGGACTAAAAAAACACATTTAAGGCTGACTAACTCTGAAAAACCCAGTATATATGGACCGTCAAAGCACATGCTAGTCTTTAAACAGTAAGACAGCGAACGACCCATAATTTGACACTATCTGTAGAAGACTGTGTTACACTGGCCTCACGGTATATCTGATGTTGCGAACACGTGTCCTCTTATATTCGTGCCAATGTGGTATATTGCACCAGGAATTGGGGTCATAGGGGACTCACAGCTCATTTATGCCCTGGGCCCCCTCCTAGCAGGTTTACCCGGCCCCGCTGTCAAACCCATCAGTGAGCCCTCCTGCTCTGTATGTTTCTCCGATCATTCATGTTCAGATATGTCCTGTAATTTGTCACCTGTGCAGTGTGTACTGAACAAAAGACACGTGTGAATTCCTTTAAATTCCTGTCATAAGTACTAAACGGCGGGGAAATGCAGTTATTACATGTGTGGCTGTACTCTGAATCATACTGTGGCCATTTTGGTATGTGCAGGATATGACGGACGTTGGTCGGGTTGTTCCTAATGTAAAGGGAAAAAAATGCCAATTACCTGTAAAGGTCACAGTGAGTGTGTCAGCACAAATGTCACTTTTGCAGAAATGACTGAGACGAGTTGTTATTCATACTTCCCCTTCAGGCTTTTTTTTTTTTTTTGTTCTTTAAATGAAACAACAACCTTCATTACATTAAGGCTGATGTGAAGTTGCTTACCACAATACTTCTTCTGGGCCAAAGTCTTAATCCAGGCTGACTGGATGTGGTGGAGCATTAAAGTACTAGGATAAAAGGTGTCACTGAACAATCGAATTCCTGTCAGAAACACTGTCTTCTGTTTCATCAGTGGGAAGTAGAAACAATTCAATATATTTTATTGAAGCTTTTTTTTTTTTTTCCTCTTTGAGATTCATGTTTCTAAACGCTGGCCAGTGCTTTGATGCTGATTTGAAGTGAGTTGTCTGTGCGCAGAACAGAGACGGTGACGCTTCTCAGCTTGCAGTGTTGTCAGGTGGGGGATACCTCTGCAGAGTGTGCTGGACATTAATATTAAACAAAAGTCACTGCGGAGAAAAAAAAAAAATGGAGAGAACTGGAAAATGACAGCATTTCACACTGTTCACATGTGTACAGTTTTGGTATATTTCAAGTTTTTGAAGAGAAAAAATAAATCTTTCCTTGAAAATTCTGACATTTGTTTTCAGGTGAGATTATGAACTCGTGTAGCGTATCACAGTAAGCCTCAGGGTCTGTAAACGCATTTGTCCCCGAACCTCACATAAAAGGGAAAGGTCATTGCACAAAGTGATGAATGTGCAAAAGGAAAAATGGGATTTTTTATATTGTGTGAAATTCTGCTACAGCTGGTTGCAGCATGCTCTTTGCAAGATCAAACTTAGCTTGGTTAGGTTGGCTGTCACTACATATTTCCACATAAAAAGTGCCGTAGTGCAACTATGTTGCTAACGGAACTAAGTGATAAGACTAAGGTTAGCGTGCTAACATACGTTTAGATCAAAGAGAGAGAGTAGGAAGAAAAGAAAAAAGAAATATGATCAACGTATCTGACCTGACAATTCATCAGTAGGGTGTTTGATATTGATGTAAATGACATTTCACAAAAATAACCCAACTCCTCAAACTAGAAAACATTATGCCAATGACATTTGATAAATTGGTGTTGGTCAGGTTAGCATAACTAGATGTTTCCTACTCATTCTGCACTGAATACTACTAATTCTATCGGTGCACATGGAAATGAAACAAAGTACTCCCCAAATTTGCAAAGAATTGGCAGTTAATTTTATCATATTATTTGGCCTTCTAAAACTGGAAGTTGATCTTCTAGTATAAGATAAAGTCTTCACTATGATAACATCTTAAGTTTTAATGGTGCAACCAGATTTAGTACATTTCTAATGTATGAAACAAGATATTAGTTGATAACTTTACACACAATCCTCGTAATTAATTTATGAATAGCTGGTGAAACCCATTCAGACTTAACTGACAGAATTTGTCTGCAAGCCGATGACCAATTATAAAAATGTATTGTTATCTGAGAGAAACGTGGTGGCTGTATAATAGCAGTGTAAAACAGCATGTGAATCAACCTCTGGCAAGACATTGACCCAACTCCAAAAAGGAAACACTTGTTCCTACATTTGTAAAATGTTAATGAGCTGGAACATGATTCTGCGAGGCCTGTCTGAGAAAAAGAAGAGGTGACTGGAGGTGTTTTTGTTTATCCTAAAGTGAACCAAAGAGTGTAGAGATGCCAGCTGGGTGAAAATGCTTTTATATTTCCATTAGATTCTGTACGTGAGCTAAATACCTCTGCCAAGGAGGTTATGTTTTCGCCTGTGTCTTTTTTGTTGGTTTGTTTCCCAGCAGGATTACACAAAAAAAGTACTGAGCCAACTGGCACTGAACTTGGTGGACGGACAGGTCACGGGCCGGGGAAGAACCCATTAAATTTTGGGGCAGATCCGGATTATTTACTAAGAATTTGAATTTTTTTCTCAGAGGTCTGGTGGGTGAATGTTGTTTGACATGGGCCTTCGTGGTGGTCTGTGCTCTACCGTGCGCATTTCTAGTTCATAATGTTCTCATCGAAATCAGCCAGATCACTTTCACGCTGCCATCACCAGCAGCTGTGTGGTGTCAGCACAGAATCAGATACAACAAATAAATCACTTTGTTTGTATTTAGATCCCTCTTTTTTACCTCAGGGAGATTTTTTACACCGAGGCTGGATGGACATTTTTATTGTTCATGTCTATAGTCATTTATTACTCAGACAAAGGTTGAGTTTTTGGCAGGGCAACACATACCCCTCCTGTAATTCAGTTAGACATATAGAATTTTTACATCTATTTACATTTGTAAATTGCACAAAGACCACGTATGACTGTAGTTGTCCTTTAACCTTCCCACTCCTCTGCATGTCAGTTTCAGAAAAACTTTATTTTTCATCACAAACCAAAAGAAATTAGTCTATAACGTGGCATATTAGTAGGTGAAAAAAAAACATACATACTTATTTTTTTCAATGTTTATTTTTGTATTAGCAAGCACATGGACCAGTGCCACATACCACAGCATTTATAGCCTACGCTAGTCTGCAACGCCAGTCCCTAGATGGGTCTTTCCACAAAGACACACAACTGATCAGGAAAACCCCTGGCAAAAACATCAGTACAATAAAAACATGATAAAAAAAAAACCAAAAAAACTTGAACTGAGAGCATTGGAAAAAGCCAGTAGTAAGTGAGTAGTAAGTTGACCTTGAGTTGGGATTGATTTGTCAACTGTTGTCAAGGTCAGGAATGAGGTTTCCCTGGTGAGCTTTTATTAGATACCTATCCAAAATTTTAAAAGTAGTATTGTATATCATCTTAAGAGCAGCTCGTGATCAAGAACGTGTCCAATAACCTAAGTGTGAAAAGATCATGGGCGCATAAAACTATTTGCAGCATAAAATTGTGAACTGTCTCAACCATCAGGTGAGTTTATGGAGAATGTAATGTAAGACTCAAATATTACACCTCTGACGCCATGTTTTATATGATTTTAGGTGGGAGAGCTTTTTACCTTTATGAAATAGTGTTAGGACACCCCCCTGCTGATATCAACTTAAACCATCCTCCATCATTTAAATTGAACTCATTAGCCTTTGACGAAAAGCACATTGACCCCGTTTTCTTGATGTAAAGTGTTGCACACAGACAAAGATGAAGGAGAACCATACTAAATTGAAAATGGAAGTAAATATGGTTTAGCCATGAAGCATGTAAACTGGATTTAATGAGTGAATAATGAAAAATGTAAAGAATTGTCCCAGTCTGACAAAAAATAAAAATAATAATGATTACTAGCTAGGGTCAACCGCACCTTCACCTCACCTTGAACACTGTAGTGTGACTCATCCCATTAAGAACAAGGGAAGACTGGAGTATTTCAATTAGCCTGTTTGGCCATGCCTATTGTCCACCACTACTGTCATTCCCAGGAAACCCTCAGCAATTATGAAGGCGCAGATAAGCAGATAATCCAGTGTCCCATGTGTGGCCTGGTATCCCTCTCACAGGGAGGTGGCTTCAGGCCTTTACGCAGCCTGACCTCAGCCCTCTGCTCTCAACACAACCGCAGCTCACCAAAACCAGAAGCATCGGCTCCACCGGGACCTTCGGGATTTGCCTTTGCAGACTGATTCAGTTCCTGGTTATCCGGACCGGTTAGGTGAGGTTACAGCCTAAACCCTGCAAGGCTGTTGCAGAGCTTAAAACATCCAGGTATACGAGCAGTAGGGAGACACTATAATGCTCAAATTTACAGAACTACTTGTTATTTAAAACTGTGCAAGTTAGTTATTAATGATATTCAAACTCTCCACATACATTTCCCCCTTGTTTACCCTTAAAAAAGTAATTTTAAGGTTTTTATATATTGTGTATTGGCTTGTCATGTAAACAGAGTGAAATATTTAAGCCCAGGACATTGTATTTTTATGGACGGACCATCACATCAAATGGAAATATTCTAGATGTTTTGTGCATGATTTTAGACACATTTGGTATCTTTGGGAACGTTGGGATCGGCACAAGAATTTAAAATTAAGTTCCGAGTGTTGCTCCGTTGTGTTTTTCTGCATAGCTTGAGTTTGTATTGACTGACCCACCGGCAGAGGCTTCTGCTTCATTTTTTAATGCAAAAGTCCCTCTTAAGCCAAAAATCAAGATCAGCAAATTGCATACTCCTCTAACCTGATCTGTTTTTGTTTTGTTTTTTTTCCAATGAGTGGCTGGCGGGGGCAAACATGTAGTAAACAGTATTTTTTTGCTGCAGATTCTATCATTACTTGGGAGTTCAGTATCCTCTACGTGGAGTGCTTTCTTGCCTCTGTCTTGCATTTTACTCTTAAGCTTTGCTTCGTCTCTGTGCAACAGGGATCTCCCACCATTAGTCTCTCCCAACAGTTGAATTTAACTGGGTAAAATTGCACATTTATTCCTTCTCAATTGATATTTATTCAACATTTTATTAACTGTTGCTCTACTTCATTATTTACTCTAATAAACAGAGTGTATTTATAAACAAATATTTTATTTAAGTGTTATTTATTTCGATTTTCCTCTCAAGCACGTAAAACAACAGCAGGCGTGATATATTTGTTAAAAGAGTTTCAGCGATACTGAGATATCTGTCCTACTGTTAATCGCAGGCTCAAAAGCATTATATGAATTGAATATACATGTCGTGAATGTGTTTCAGAGTGACAGGGAGCTGAGCTGGGCCAGGCAGGGCCCGAGTAAAAATAAAGTGGGTAGGATGAAAAATGGTGAGTACATCGCTGCGGCTCTTAGCTCAGATGATGAACTGAGGCACTCGCTCTCCATGGAGAGTTGCAATGGAGAGAGCGAGGATTTAATGGCGGCAGTAAAAGAGAGCAGGAGGGCTCCAAGTCCTGCTAATGAATCAGAGGAAGGGAGGAGGTTGAGAGAGAGAGAGAGAGAGAGAGAGAGGCGGAACGGAAGAGGGATGGGCCAGTGAAAGACAAAAGGACAAAAACACCACATGTAGTTAGCCCTTGAAGTTTTCATTGGAAGCAATAGTGAAACTGTGAAAACAATACTGGACATCAAATTCAATGACAGTGCCTAAAAATCTGAAAGAGATGAGATACCATAAACAAGAGTTAGACCAAAGCTATTGTAAATTGATTAGTACTGGGGCTGCAGCTAAGGATTAAAGTCATTATTGCTGATGACTGATTAATTGTTTGGTCTATAAAACATTAGAAAAAAATGAAAAATGGTCGTCCCAGTGTCCCAGATTCCAGAGTGACTCTCTATGTCCAAATAGCAGCCCAAAACCCAAACAGTTTCAATTAACTAAATTGTAAGACCAGAAAAAGCAGCAAACTCTCACATTTGAGAACCTGTAACCATAAAATGTTTAGCATTTTTGCTAAAAAAAATTTACTTACTCTATTTATCAATTCTATTGTTGCCGTGCAGTAACAAGGAAACTGTATTCGAAAAATTGTACATTATTCCTCAGAAAAAAAAACAAAGTTTCGCCAGTGAAAGAACAACATAAATTCCCCATAAGAGGTACAACACAGTAGTTATACTAGTCGACATGCAGAGTCCCCAGGAGTTAATGTAAGAAGTGTAAAATAGCTTAGCCCAATCAAGAGCCCAATAATAATAATAATAATAAATAAACATTTACTTTGACTGTTGCAACACATTAGCCTCAGGCAGCTAGTATGATGGCTAGCTTTGTTAGCACTAAACTGATAAACCAAATTAACAATTTACAAATCAACAGTCAGAACAGCTGTAATAAAAACAAGTGCATTTGGGGAGTACATAAAAGTCACACACTTTAGTCATACATAAGATACATGATTTTATTACTCTCAGCCCATAATGATAAAATGCATCTGTGCATCCATAGAAGTTACTGCAGCAGTTACCCCCCCGGCTGCAGGTTTATAGTTGTCTGATGTTACTGCCTGTGCCATGTAATGAATGTGCTCTGCAACTGTGTCCACTCAGCCTTTAAGAGCATCAATAAATGTCTGTAATAAAAAAATCAGTGTGAATGTACAACTTTATTGAATTCTGTTTTAGCTGTAGTTTAGTTTGTTTTACGCAACATCGTTTAATCTATCGCTAATAGGCTGTTTTATTTGTTGAGGTCTTGTCTTCGGTGAGGGATCTCCAATGAATGACTGTGGAGAGCTTTTGGCGGCGGTAACAAGGAAGCGCATGTAATTAAACAGATGGATAGTTACATCCATCTCATAAATTTTATATCAATGATGTTAATATTATCATCTCGCCTCTTAATCGTCGCAGGAGTGCTTTAAAAATGGAAAAAGAAAAGACACGTTCAAGGTCATTTTTGAGTGATGGCAGTGATGAAAATAGAAAACTGCGTGAATTCAGCGGAAACAGCAGTGTGGCTCTATAAAGACAGGCCAAAAAACACACAGTAACAATGCGGAAGTGAATGAATCTGACAACTTTAATGCCGACAAACTATCAGGTAAATCGGTTGCACCTCCCGTACAACCACAGTAATGATAGTGAGTGGGAGTAAATGCCATCTCCATTACCTCCAAAACCTCCAGCGAAGTTCCTTTTGTGTCAAAGTTTGGGAGCCAGTTGGCCTCTGCCTCACAGGGTCACCTCTCTCTCTCTCTCTCTCCCTCTCCCTCTCTCTCAGACTAATTTGCTGTTGTCGTCTTTTGACACCATTATGATACAGCAGGCTCGACATTAAAATGGACATCGACTTTGGTGCGCTGCGAAACCGAAAGCCCTTTACCGAGCTCTGAAGACATTATTCAGCCAGTAATTGGCCGCTGCATTGCTAAGCATTATTGTGCCCCAGTGATCGCTTTGATTAGCACGAGATGACCTTGTGGATAATTGATCTATGAATTTTATTCCTTGCAGGGTGATTAATGCCGCCACAAATCTTGTTTGCGGAGGTGAAGTACATCTAGTTACTGTGCGCGGCTTTCAATGTCTTCTTTTCTCATTCTGCTCATGATTGTGCACTTGTTTGCACTTTTGTTTGAGTAGCTCCTTATTGTCTAACAAATGATAACTGGAAACAGCAATGTCATTTAAAATACAGCACCACCATCCTGGTCTTCTGCTCTTCTGGTCTGATGAGCCGTAAAATTATTTTTGGAGATCTTGCCAAAGTGATTCATCTGTTAATTTGGGGCGTCCTGCATTTTTCTTAAGACATAGCCTTAACTTGAAAGCAGCTAACTTCTCCACTAATGTCAGCGGGCTATTGATTTACATTTTCTTGATTAATGTAGTTAATTTATCTTCGTTTCTAATCTAATTCACTTCAGCAAGGTCAAACTGAAAAGCACAGGCACAAACAACAGAGATGACCCTGTTACCCCATCATCTCACATATTTACTGAGGGAAACCTCATACATTTATTGCAGTAAAGTATTCTAGTATTCTTTGTTTGCTCTGCTTGTGCCAACCAACCTACTGCTGCTTAATGTTATTCAGTGAATAATGTCGTGCATTTGAGCAGTAAGAAAGCACAGTTGAAGATGACACTGAACAGTCACCACTTCATCTTCTTGACATGAATAGCGTATTACATAACATGTTTCCAAAAACCATACACTGTTACAAACACAAAATCCTCGTAGCTGCAGAGAATGAGCGCGATTGTTTATGTTGCAGTGCAGATATGGACGTTATTGGAGTTGTCAGTTCACTTTAAATAAGAGTCGAACAAGAGTCTCTCTGTATAATGAACAGAGACAGTGTATTTACCTGAATATGTAAACAGAGAAAGCGCTCTTAGACAGAGAAATTGTCTTGTCTAATAACACACAGGCTGCAAAATGTGGCCACCGAGCGGAGACTGAAGTAACAGCTTTCTGTGTGGTCATCAGGAGACATTAAGTCTGATTTAGCTCCTTCCCAGGCACCAGAGAAAATGTTGCTATTGATTGGATGTACAATAAAATGCAACTAAAAGAAGAGTTATATGCTGGCGTCTTAATTTCTGTATGCAAACGTGTCAAATAACAAAATGAACACTGTTTATAAGGAGAATGTTGGTCTATCAGTAAATCTCTGCTGTCAAAATACGGTCTCTTATTAAAGGTGAAAACTCCAATTTATGAATTTCTGTTTTATTGATTTTAGTCAAATATTGCTGTTTGTGAATATGCTTCACAAAGCCAGATACCAGAGTTATTAGACCAACAGTTGCGCTGTACAGTTGTAAACACTCTAAATTCTAAATAAGTTGGTGTTGTCCTTGAAATACTAAAAGGATGGGGGAGATACAAATGTTGTCTTTCTCAAAGTAAGCTGAGAAACTCCGCTCTCTGGGTCTGAGCCAGGCTCGCGTTGTTCAGCCGAGGAAGCGCGTCAGGTTTTATGTACTGAGGCACCTCCAGTCACAACAAAGATATAGTCTGAAACACGAAACCTCCAGAGAAACAGAAAGATGTTACTGTGAGAAAATTAAAAGTCTGTTGCCCGATTGACTGAAAGACTCTAAACTGTAGAGATTCAACTTACAGCCACCAGCCAGTCTCAGATTATTTTGGAAAAAAAAATAGAGTCCGTTGGTTTATTTAAAGGACTATACTGCTAAATTTGCAGGTTTTAGCCCATTAACTTTAAACTGGTAAACCAGCATTTACAAAATCGAACTTTGCTTTTAGAATTCAGGCCAGCAAAGTATGAATATCCCCTTCCTATGAGATGGGAAACTTTTCAAAATTAAACATGTGACTTACTGTATGTATGCGAGGAGCCCTAAAACAGTGTTTCTCCGCTGGGATCCATCTGAGAGGAAGAGTGTGAAAAAGTTCGACGAAAAGCAATACTCTACATAAAACAGCTTAAAGGAACCATGTGTAAACTCCTCAGCGAAAACAGTCGTAGAGTGTGTTCTGCAGCTCCGGAGGAGATTTGTCACGTCTGATGAGGAAAACCCTGATTATGTCATCGGGGTTTTCTCGATTTAGGCCTGGGGAATACATTACAAACCGGAGGTATGCAGTTTGAAAGACACTAGCATTTACCAGACAACGAAGTTATAATGAGAAGATGTCATTGCTTGCATTATGGGAAATGTAGTGTCCATGCGAAATTTGGACCCATACTAGGGACTAAAAGTCAAATTATCTCAAGGTCTGTTGCATCAGTGTGGACCACTCTTTTTAAAATCTGTCTGTTGCAAAGGTTCACAATTTTACGGAAGGAAAACATCACATAGCCGAATACTAACATTGGGGATGCTTTTAGGATACTAACTGAAGCGGCGACCAAAGTTTTGCATATTTGACATGTTCAAGTTGATTTAGTCTGAATCTGTAATAAATGCAGTTTACCTGTAATCCTAATTAAAACCCGCTGAAAACTTGCTTTTAGAAAATGTACCATGCAGAGGTCAGCATCTCCTCATCTATCTAGAAATGCCAAGTCAAATGCAAATGGTTTTGCATTACAAACATCGCTTCGAATTTCCTTTTGATGTGAAAATAGTGTTTAAGCAAAGGAATCAAACATTTGAGACTGAAGATAAAATGCTAATTTATAAAAGGGTAATAAAAAGCCCAGTCCACAATATTCAGTTTGCCTGTCTTGAAACTTAAAAGTATTGATGATTCTGATTCTGTTGAAAATTAAGGCATTTAACTTCACTGTCAACTAGCATGTGGCACTTTTTTCAAGATGTGTTTATTTTTTAGCATTTATTTTTTTAAATTTCATTATGGTAAGTCACCCCAATAATATGAAATTGTGTGGATTATCCCAAATGACAGAGATAATATACAGTAAATGCATCTCCTTTAATAAAACTGGTTAAAAAAAAGTCCATATATAACTTCAATAATTTATGACGTAATGCTGAAAACTTTACTTATATTCTAATGAATGAACAGTGAAGATGTCTGAGGCAAATTGAAGAGGCCCATCAAATAACAGTATTGGTCCCACACTGAAGCCCCGTCATGTAGCTCTCAGTACAGCTTGTTCACTAATGGAGCTCTGGCTGCGTGCCAGGATCAAACACGAGGCCATAATGCTGAAGAATTCCTGATTTCAACAGATCGGGAACCAGACTCCAGTTTACATCCCGGCCAATGTGGGCTGACAGTCCATCACGCCTGGATACAGGAGGCCCGATTAATCACGGTGGTGGTGGTGGTGTTGGTGGCAGTCGAGGGGGGTTGCAGGTGCAGGGGAGATGGGCGGGGCAGGCGAACAGAGGGCAAACACATAAAGCAGTGGATCGCGGAGATAAATCACAGCATCCGAGCCACTACATCACCTCCCCTCTGAGAGGAGAAGGCCGCATGTTGATGACTTTATGATGGATGACTGATTCAGTATCCATCAGATCCGGTGATGGAGCTCAGGGATTTGAGGGAAACATCCTCATGTGGAAAGAAAACATGCTGATTTGGTTTATGTATATCAGCCGTTAGTTCAGTGGGGCGTAAATCTGTCTTGGATTATTTATCATATTTCTACTCAAAAAACATCTTTAAAATTACCTAAAATGGATGTAACTGCAAAGTTGTTTAACATATGTTTTATTCAAAATACTGTACAATCCGATTT
This sequence comes from Xiphias gladius, assembly GCF_016859285.1. NCBI lineage: Eukaryota > Metazoa > Chordata > Actinopteri > Istiophoriformes > Xiphiidae > Xiphias > Xiphias gladius. The sequence continues at coordinate 9,506,827 of NC_053403.1, read as the reverse complement.
ACAAGTAGAAGACAGAGATGTAGTGGAGGGTAAACCCACCTAATCTCTGCTCAGCTAACATTTCTATGTGGAGACTGTTTTGTTTGCCAAGATGATCTGCCTTTTAAATCCAAATAAAATCTTCACAATTTGAAATCAATATCAAACACATATTCAAAGTGCTTTACATACCTGCATTAAGGACATCAGAACTGTTTGTTGGGTAGTCAAACAGCTTTGGAAACCCCCCCACCTCACAGGTGTCCAACAAAGCTGTGTATGATGGGAATTTCATTAGTACTACTATTGGAAAAAATATATATATTACACTGATAATGGTGTTAGATGAGGGCGACATGACTGTTTGTACCAAATTTCATGGCAATCCATCCAAAAATTGTTTAGACATTTCACTAAAAACCACAAATGTGGAGTTCATGGTGGAACAAGAGTAAAGTTAGAGGATTACTGAAGCCAGGATACATCCTCTGGGGACCACGAATGTCTGTACAAACAATTGTGCCCGGCGATCCGGTGGTTTTTGAGATATTTAGTGACAATACGACCCGAGAGTCACGTGACAAGTCTGGATAATAATAATTTTTTTAAAAAATCAAATAAAACTTTGAGGACACTACATGATGCACCACAGAAAGTTTAGAATATTTAAAAGACAGCAGACTGTATGTTTCTCTGATTATCTGACACTTTATGAGGTGTCCTGATGTGGCAAACATTTACTGCCTTAAGCAGCTAAAAGCAAACAGTAATAATAACCTTAAAAAATGTATCACAAGGTCTCTACTCAATGCAAATGGGTTTTTTGTGGTGTTCTTTTCCCCATTACTGTTGAATCAAGGCTGCTTTATTGCAGCATAAGCAATAAATAATGTCCTTGTGTGGAGACTGCCTTTGTTAGAGCGGTGACTCCGTGAGGATGGGCCAGAAGCTCTTGTTCTCTCGTGGGAAGATTGGCAGGAGTCAGGAAATTAGGGGCCGAATTGAGAGCACTTACAGTGCATTGCGTGGAGTGCACTTGGCAGGCCTACAGCCACTAACTCTTTCACTCACGGATAATTTCGAATTTCAGAAAGGTGGCCTCCAAAGCTGCTTGCTTTGCAGAGTCATAACAAAGGAAGAGTCTCCTGTAATATACAACGAGTGACTTTACTGGGGAGGAGGACGGTGCAGATGGTTCCAGCTTCCCTGATATCATTCCTGCGGTGACCCCAATCCTTCTCCTTAAATGTGTCTCAATATTCAAGCTAGATTAAATTTTCATTCCCTCATCCTTCACACCTGGTGGCTGCATCATGTGATTGAAATGTCAAGTAGCCCTCTCCTCACATCACAACACGGCACTGATGCAATGTCGTATTTAAAGGAATAGTTCGGCCCTTTGGGAAATACGCTTATTCGCTCTCTTGCCGAGAGTCAGATGAGAAGATTGATACCACTCCAGTACTGGTACAGTAAATATGAAAACTACTGTCAACAGACAGTTTAGCATAGCTTAGCATAAAGGCTGAAAACAAAGGAGGCGCACATAGCCATGCTCTGTCCAAAGGAATAAGGATCTGCTAACCAGTACCTCCAAAGTTCACTAATGAACACGTTGTATCTCGTAACTCCCATAAAACCACAAAAACTTTCTTTTACACTTGATTCTTGTATGAATCCAGCAAACATGTGCTGGTATGTGGACCGTTACCTTTGTACAGAAGCTATGCTAACTGTTTCCCCCTGCTTTCAGTATTTATGCTAAGCTACGCTAACCAGCTGCTGGTTATTACTTTGTCTTTACCATACAGACATGAGAGAGGTATTAATCTTGGCGAGACATTGAATAAGCATATTGCCCAGTATATCAATCTATTCTTTTACGCTGCCGGAAGTCGATATCGCCCCTTAGGAAGGAATTGAAGGACATGGTGCCCTGGACAGGGATACATTTTCCTCTTGCTGGAGCTGAATGGAGGGGAAAAAAACCTCTTCACTCAAAAACAGAGGCAACACTTTACAATTTAGCTTGATCGCAAGCTCTACATTTTCCATTAAAATGAAAAAACAGAGGCAGATCTCACAAAACATGCCAGTGTCAATCACAAACACCTCGTACGTCTGAGGCATCACAACCCCCCTGCACTGGAGACGAATGGACTGCAGCGGAGGGCTGTTTTGCATAACCGTGAAAGCGCAACGCTGCTGACTCCAGCTAAAATACTGACATATGGGTTTAATTCCATTAAGTGAGCTACTGTGTAAGGATAGAGTAGCAGCTGATCTACAGCAGCTGATCTTTTATGTTCACTGCGCTGGACCTGACTGTGAAATGCTGGAGAGCTGCGGATAAGGATGACAGACAGATAACCAATCAAAGCGAGAGGTGTCACAGGTCAAGAGGTCGGCCAGGCAAATTACATCCCTCAAGGCCGTTGACCGCACATTGAAATTGAGCTGAGTGGCTTGTCAGTTATATTGTCGCTAAAGTCATTACACGAAGTGATTCTGGTTCGGCAGCAAGGACAGCTGGATGTGAGCAATGCTGGAGGGATTATGTGCATTACATACAACAGAATGCCTTCATGTGAAGCAGCCTCTTTATTTGATTTTTATTTGACTGAAGGTTTACAGTACAAAGGCTGTAAGTGTGCCACAACTGGGAGGATTTTAGTAAACGCAAAAGGGAGGGAAGTCACTAGAGAATAGTGCTATGTCCCAGTTCCTCCCTACTACGTTTACTACTATAATACTTTTCACTGTATACTGTTTTTGCAGTTAGCGTACAAGAAATCAATGTACCGTTTCGTACCAACAGAGAATGATAAAAGACTTATCCACAGCGAATTAAGCCAGAGTTTTTCCAAAGATGTAGCACTTTTTCAGTACCACTTTCTAAAGCATCCTTTGTAAAAGGTTTATATGTTGCTACTAACGGTTTTATAGGTCAATTATAAGCCATTAATAAGAACAAAATTTGAGTTATTAGGCTTTCAAACATTTTCCAAACATATGTCCTAGAAAGGGCTTTAGAGAATCTGGATCAAAATATATTTATATACAAATTATTGAGCACTTGTGGATGGATTACCAACATTTATAAATGCATTATTACTGAATACAAAGGCTAAAAACCAGCCAAAGGGATTTTTCACAACCTGGAAACCTTTTTTTTATTTTTTATTAATGGCTTATAACTGATCTAGAAAGCATAAGTAAATTATTTATTAACCACTAACCCACTTGGTGTATGGTATGGAATTACAACACGGCTCAGGTCTGGCTGTGTTGTGTTCGCTGGGGAGACTTTAGTAGTGCAGGAACACCAATCTATTTTGATTGTTTTTCAGTGTCCCTTTGTTGAGCAAGACCATCAACGTGTCTGTCTCTGGCAGATCTGCAGCGTTTTTTGTTTTTTTTTTCCCCGCTGGACGGAAAGGTTCCGACAGGCTGACTGTTTTAAAACTGACAGATCCGTTTCAAAGTTGTAAGACCACAGCCTCCAGCAGACTTTTCTCACATCTAAGAAACTCAGAAAACAACTTACACACACAAATTGCTGCCCACCCAATTGCTGTCTGTTCAGTGATGGATCAGGGTGACTGCACTGCAAAGATATTCGTCAAATTGGAAGGTTTTGAAAATTCAATATCTTTAAATTTAACCTTGTTTTTGTCTTATATCACATTTCCCTGATTTAATGTAATTTGAAAACTCGGGAATTTATTCTTTTCATTCACCCGTTTATTTCTATGGTGTGGCCTCTCTGTATTTCTGTATACTTACTGCAAGACTGAAATTGACCGGCAGTCTGACAGGTCACCGGCAGAAATGATCAAAGTTTTATTGCTGAGTGGCTGAACATAAATAATCCTAATGTTCATTTCTGCTTTGCATCAGATTTAACCTCGGCCCTGCTGGAGAAGAACCATCGATCTTCTCATTTATCTTCCAGACATTTAGTAACATTGATCCAGTGTTTTGCCCTTGTCTGCATCACTCCACACCAGTCTGCTCCGTAATGTCTTCATCTCCCCCTCTATCCCTAACCTATTTTACTGTGTCCATGTAGCTGGGGTTTCTAATGGGACCTCATTAGCAGGCCCGGTGCTCAGGGAAGACATCTGATCCTCACTGTAAACCTCCAACGCTTCATCACAAGCCCCATAGCAAAGAACGGACCCTCTGAGGACACCGAATACACCCCGCCATCGGCTTCATTAGGTCCAGATCCATAATGTGGACAACGTGTCAATAATCCATACTCCAGTTAGGTTTAAAAGTCCATACTTTTAAACACTTTTGACAACCATATATTTCCACACATGTAAAATAAAAATAAAAAGTTTCCATAAGCCAAATAACATTATCTTTTGCCCATTTCTATTGTTAATTTTTTATTTCTTTATCAGTTTAAAAACGAATGACATTCCAATCAGCCTCAGCCGCACTTTGTTTTTACTTTGGTGAACATGGTAAACAATATACCTGCCAAACATCAGCTTGTTAGCATTGTGATGTTAAATTTTCAGCTCAAAGCACTGCTGTCACTTAATACAGCCTCACGGAGCCGATAACACGGCTGTAGACAGCTTTAGTTTTCAGTTAGCACCACTAACATAGGCCATGTAACTATGAATACTGACTTGTGTATATGGTTGAATTGGAATTTAAACTGACAAGAGTGACAATGACCTAACTTCGATTTTATTGGCAATCTGTTCCTTGAAGTTCCTTGAGTGTCCATTAAATCCAGGGACCACATATAGCAGTGAAGTCAGTGGATTTTGCCTTTTGTTCTTCTCTTGGCACAAGAAGCAGTTACAGATGTTTAGAACGCAGCTTCTCCAGCTATCGTCTGCAGTAGCGGGAAAGTAAATGAGAGCTGTCAGAGTCCAACTTGTCAATGATGAGTGGGAAACAGGAACGGGGCCATAAAGAATTCACTTCAGCCAAGCATATCTAAATCCATATGGACCACAACAAAATTCCCATTTATCGCCACACAAGTGCAAAAAATACCCAAAAACATGCTTAACCTCTACCTCCCCCTGCTGGTATAACAATGTCTTGCAATCACACACTTCCCATGTGACTAAAAAAAAAAAAAAAAAAAAAAAGACCCTTTTTTTCCAGAACAGTAGAGCTTTTAATAAACTTTTCAATTCACAAGTCATATTGCAGCTGACATGATTAGTTTTTATATTACCAAAATCATTGAAAAATGCTGTATCATAAATATATGGCAATCTCATATATACTTTTTTTGTACATATTCATTTCAAAAGGTCCCTTAGTTGTAATGGTAAAGTGTACAACCAACCTCCAAATCTGATGGAAATCTGAAAAATTCAGAACAGTATTTTCCTAAGAAAAAGATTTTAAATACAAGCTCTATCTTTGTTAAAAATGACTGACTATAAAGTGAAAGACTGCTTTGATCTTGATGTTTTATTGCTAGAGAGACATCCGGATTATCTAATGAAGTCCACTCAATGAAAAAGTATAATATTTTGACTTATCTTCAATTAAATAATGGATATAAAAAGGCAATATTGGCAAAAGCAGAAGCATACAGTATAAGTGCATTTACAAAAAATAAACTTCCTCTGAATATTTAAAAGATACAAATGTGAAAATTCGGAGAGTGACTGTCTGGCTGAACGGTGTAAAGCTGAACAACGGTCAAACAGAGAGAGTTTCAGCCAAGAAAGGAGTGTGAAGATTAACAGGAAGACTTGAAAAGCATTTCTCTTGTGCTTCTCTCCGTGGCCGAGCACATTTTTTTTTTTTCATTTCGCCATCGCATCGCCCTCATTACTCATCCTTTTACCCATCAATCCATCTCCTGATTGATTTTTCTGTTTTTTTTCTTCCCTTTTGTCTCTCAGTGCCAGTCTTCATCGTCATCATCTTCTCCCTCTGATGAATCTTCGTGGCTACTGACCTCCGCCTGTTCCACCACCCTGTTCCCATTTCCTCCCTGATGAGCCGCCGCCAACGCCGCCGCCGCCGCCGCTGCAGCAGCCGCTTTCCTGGCCCGAGCTTCAGCTGCTGCCTGTTCCTCTTCCTCTTTCTGGCGCAGCGCGGCAGCCTTCTTCTCCTGCTCGGCATGACTCTTCATGTGGGCGCTTCGACTCTTCACTTTGTAAAACACCCTAGATTATGGGAAGAAAATGATGCATCATTAATACGCAATAATAGCTGTTTTGAATCATGCAACACTACACATAACTCACTGAAGAGGAGATTACTAAACTCTACTGGAAAGAGGTACATTGAATTTTAAAGCATTATTTGTCAAAATCCATGGAAATAATCACTCGCACCTTGAACCTAGTGAAACTCATTGGGGGTCATGGGAGGCTGGAGCCTATCCTATCATGCGCCAGGTCTTCGCCCAATTCACTAATCAATCAAGGTCTATGTGAAGATGTTATATGTTGAAGATCAATAAAAATGTTTGATAAGAGCTACATGTGTGTCTGTGTGCTCTGGGTCATTAAGGACTAACACGAGTGGCTCTAATGCAGTTTAAAACTATAGCTGAACCAATATTGAATTTGTGAGGCTAATACAGATAATGATAATTGAGAGTTGAAAAACAAACATCATCAATCAATCAATCAATAAATAAAAAGGCCATTTAGTGAGGACTGCAAAATCAAGACATCAAATCACAGCCTGAGTTATACATGAAAATCTCTGTGCTGGTTTGGCCCGTACCTGCCACATTTCTTGCATGGAAATACTGCGTCCGGATCCTGCGGGGGCTTCGTTGGTGCTCTGCTCTTCTTTCCTGCAGGCTCGGCCCGAGGCCTGTGAACCTCCTTATTCACAGTGTCCGGCTCTTTGATCACCAGCACTGTTCCCGCCTGGGGCACCAAAAAAAAAAAAAAAAAAAGTTGTTTTGTGGTTCTGCATTTTCTTACTTCATACATTAGTGGAAGTAGGTCCCAGCTGGCCGTCTTGACCCAAATCCATATCAAGGTGTCAGTTAAAATCACAGCAACAAAATCACTGGGTGTCTGAGGTTAGTGTTCTACTCATCAAACCTGCCTGTGTTAAAAGGAAATGTGGTCTCAGGTGTTTTTAAGGGGGGTGTGAAATGTCGTATTAGTCAATCAACTGTCTCGCAGATACTAGAATATCTGGCAGAGCTGCAACCATCAGTCGAGCAACAGGAAAAATGATCAGCAGCTACGTTGATAATTGATTAAATTCTTTCGAGTCATTTTTTTAAGAAAGAATGTCAAATTTCTCTGGTTTCAGCTTCTTGAATTTGAATGTTTCCTGGTTTCCGTAGTCTTCTACGAATATCTTAGGGTTTTGGTCTGTTTATCGGATAAATCGAAACATCTGAAGACATCACCTTGGGCTCTGGAAAAGTTGGGATGGACATTTTTCACAACGTTCTGACATTTTATTGACCAAACGTCTAATTGATTTTTCAAGCAAAGAATCGGAGGATCAATCAATAATAGAAATGAACCTTAGTTGCAGCCCAAATATGTAGTGAAATACTTACGTAGTCGTGAGCCTGTAGTGACTGAGCGACCCTCGCCTTCTGGCTGCTCTCATGACTCTGGTCGTAAGAACCATCCTTCTTGTCATCCCCGCCCGTCTCTCCTTGAGTCAGTTTTGGATGCTGTGAGCTCTGTGTAATGAATCATACCAGAAAAATACAACATTATTGAACAAATTATTAGAAATTCCGTGAAAAGAATTCTGATTTTAACAGTTTCAAGCCTAAAAAAAGAATTTCAAAGGTGAAATTCACAAAATGATTAGAACTTCCCCATAACATATCTCAGTCTAAGAAAATACTGTTTAACATATACACATACATACTGTATATAACATTAACTGGATACTTGTAATATTAAACCACAAATCAGTATGGTAGATTTGAACCAAGTTAACTCCACTCCACCTTGACGTCCACCACGGACTCGGTGTGCTTCTCCAATGGGGAATCTGGGGGGCCGAAGGTTAAAATCCCGTTGCGACCAATCTTCACCTGTTTCTTGTACGTATAGTAGAACTCGACGCACTGAGCCACAGTCTTGGTCCGCACCTTTAAAAATCGGCCCAACACACATGCACAGGCAGATTTACATTAGTATCCACTCAAATTTAACATGTTAAGTCTACCTTAATGTGTACACGGTGCACATGTAACATTTCTGGCTTCCATACATTGTTGCTAAATAATGAGATATTTCTGCACAAAGGATTACAATATATAAAGTAGAGCATTGAAAGCCTCTATCTCATGCCAATGGTGCTGATACTGTTATTGTTTCTATAAAACAGAGACCGAACTTCCCATTAATCCAGTTACTCCTTGTCTCAACAACAATGTGGCTTCTTTCGTCTAATTCTCTTCTCGTTTGTACTCCTTTAAGTTTTAGCTCTGTTTATGTTGAAAGAAGAGCTGCCTCTTCCTGTTTGCAATCATGCAGATTGTTTCCAGTACCTCTGTCTCTGCCGTCACGTACTATAAAATGCAGTCATGGTCTAGTAATCTTCATTTTGCTGGTCGTGTTTGTTTAAAGTAATTATAATAATGCCCCAAAAATGAGCGGCGTACGATTTAGTGATACAACATGGAGCACAACTAATTAAATTCGCATGTATTTTCAGATTTATTTACACTGATTCGTAATTGTTTACGCCGCAGGGTAAAATCAACGAGCATACCAGTTTCTGCACCATAAAGAAGTCCTTCCTGTAGGCAGAGATCCCCTTGTTGAAGTAGCGCTTCTCTTCTGCAGTCCAGCTGTCGGAGCCTGCGAGTAAATCGGACGCAGCACAATTTAGTGTGTTCTTACGAGAATGAGGAAACATTTAGAGAGAAATAAAAAAATAAAAAAATAAAAAAAATCATAGAGAAAAAGAAAGTAGGAGGAAGAGAAAGACACAAAGGTAATCAGGAAATTTGTTAGAGTTGATAGAGGTGATTTACATTAAAAGGCCTTGATTTTCCTGTAAAGTAAATACTCGCCTGAGTAGTGATAACCTGACAGGTGATGGGCTTTTGGGAAAACTGGGTCCTGAAGCATCAAACGCCCGAGTGTTTCCTTAAAATCAATATCACAGTGAGTAAATCATTCTTTAACAAGGTCAGTGTTACTCATTTGAGGGCATCAAATAATAACACTTCTAACATGAGTTACTGTGGCTTTGCAAAAATATTTTAGTAATGTGTGTTAATTTATACATTTTAGGCTTTTGATCAAATTCCGCTGCTGTCCTTCTTAGGAATTTGTTTAATTTTGATCATTTTGCCTAAACACGTCCTTGCAAATTGAATTTCAATAAGTTGCTCAAGACTGTGAGTCACTATACTTACAAGAAGATCACCTCCACATTCATGTAAACAGTGTAAAACCAGCTCCTGATTGGTTCCTCCACCTCTGAGCACACTGGAACAAGCCATGTTCATCAAATCCTCCACTAGGAAGAAAAAGTGAGACGGGTTTTAAAGAAGTAAGCGGGGAGGAGACGGTGACAAAAAGGTCACTTAAAATAGATAACAATCAGTGATGACATGTAATGTGAGATACTGACTGCTCTCATGGTCACCATGTTTAAAGTGGGAGTTTTCAACTGGGACCCAAACCAAGTCAGCTTTGTGCTGGTCAAACTGGGAGGAAATTCGATCTTGCAAATCTGGAATTTCTGCTTGGTACTGCTGCCCAATATTGATACGCCTGGACAACAAATAAAGAACGGAGAGCAGTGTTATGGAGATGTAAGAAAAGTTCTGTTATTTTTGGGACCAATACCGAAAAACCTCAGAAGCCTGTTTAGATGTTTGAGGTGGTACTCACGGTTCGAGGCTAACTGGTGTTGCATCCGCGATCAAGGGCAGGACAGGAGGTGTAATTTCTGAACTTGCTGGAAAAGACAAATGAAAAAGCTCTTACACATAATCTGAGAAAGGCTCATTGCTAGAATTAATCTCTGACCATAGCTATGAAAAGGCCAAAATCAACAGCCAAGACTTACTGGAGCGCAACAGGCTGCGCGTTGCAGACTTGGGTGTAGCCGGCGGAGGCAGGATTTGGTTGCTTACGGCTATGTTGGTAAGGATGGTGGAGAAATAGAGACCTGAGCCCTCGCGCACAGGAGAGAGTATGGGTGGAGGCGTGTAGGGGGGCAGGGTGAGAGGGTTTTCCAGCTGACGAACTGGGGAGCGCAGGTTGCTCTGGTAGGAAGTGATGCTGGAGTAGACGGATGGAGGGATGAAGGTGGATGGTTTGGGAGGAGGGATAATGAGAGGCTCTGGGCGAGGTCGGCGCTTAAATTTGGATTTTCCATCCTCATCCAGCCCTGGATCGTTTTCACCGTCCTGGATAGAAGAAGGATTTTGGTGCATTGGAAGGTCTGATCACACCCTTAGGCTCTTTGCTTGGTTTAGTTCATACTACCCAGCTACAAGCAGACCTGCAACTGAACATGATCTATAATGTTTTCATGAAATCAAACCCTGTTTTTGATACTATTTATGGTCAGCATTTTTCCAATAGCCATTCAATGTATTTACATTCTGTAATTAGCTCTCTATATAGTTAGTTCTTTCATTTTTAGTGGCAGAGTCTGCCAGTCCTGTGCTGGATTCCAATTGCCTTCACATGCAAAAGGGATTGGCAGGAAATCATCCAAGTATTTCAGCAAGTTTTACTGTTTATAATTTAATTTCATCGATAACAGAGTCACTCTTCACTGCTCACTGCCTTCACACTGTGTCAGTGCTGTTTTAAGCTACTGCCAAAACAAACCAAACATTTCCTACTGCTGCTGCCTCACATTACAGCTCCACTGGGAAAACACGGGGTGGCTTTTATCCTGAAGCAGCCACAGGAAATGCAATGTATCACATGGCAGTTGCAATTATTACTGACTGAATTCTTTATTAAAAACAACTTAAGTTTTTTTGGCTGTGCTGTAAACGGATACACCAGTTGCTCTGTGACCATGGCTGTCCCCAAATTAACCGGGACTGAAACCTTAAAGGTTATACAGTCCCCAAGCACTTTATCAGGAACACCTGCACAGCTGCTTCTTTGTGAAATGAGCCAATCAGCCAAACGTGTTGCAGAGGCACAATGCATAAAAACATGCAGATACAGGTCAGGAGCTCCAGTTAATGAATGGGGAAATGTGATCTCAGCGACCTTGACTGTGACATGATTTTTAGTGCCAGACGGGTTGGATTGAGTGTTTCTGAAACTGCTGATCTCCTGGGATTTTCACTCACAACAGTTTCTAGAGTTTCCTCAGGATGGTGCGAAAACAAAAAAACATCCAGTTCTGAGTACACAAACACCTTGTTGATGAGAGGAGAATGGCCAGACTGGTCGGAGCTGACAGAAAGGCTACGGTAACTCAGATAACCTCTTTACAACTGATGTGGAGCAGCAAAGCATCTCAGAAAGCACAACAAGTCGAACCTTGAGGCGATGGGCTGCAACAGCCGAAGACCACGTTGGGCTCCAGTCCCTTCAGCTAAAAAACAGAAATCTGAGGCTGCAGTGGGCACAGGTTCATCAAAACTGGACAGTTGAACACTGGAAAAATGTAGCCTGGTCTGATGAATCTGGTTTTTCTGGTGAAGTACGCAGATGGTAGGGTCAGAATGTGGCATCAATAGCATGAATCCATGGACCCAAACTCCAGGCTGGTGGTGTAGTAATGGTTTGGAGAATGTTTTCTTGGCGCAGTTAAGGTCCTTTAATCAATCAGTCATTGTTTGCATGCCACAGCCTGTCTGAGTATTGTTGTTGACCATGCGGATCCCTTTATGGCCGCAATTTACCATCCTCTAATGGCTACTTCCAGCAGGATAATGCACCATATCACAGAGCAAAAGTCGTCTCACACTGATTTCATGAATTTGATGATCCCCAGTCAGCAGATATGAATACAATAGAAAACCTTTTGGGTGTGGTAGAACAGGAGATTGGCAGCATGAATGTGTAGCCGAACTGGTGTGATGCAATCATGTCAACATGGACCAGAATCTCAAAGGAGTGTTTCCAACAGCTCTTGGAATCCATGTTACAAAAAAACTGAGGCTGTTTTGAGATCAGAGGGAGGCCCTTTCCAGTATTAGTATGGTGTCTCTAATAAAGTGCTCGCTGAGTGTAACTTGAAATAGACAGAAGACTGACAACTGCGCTTCTTTGCTCAGGCATCTAAATGGACTTTGCCTGCACCTGACTGGAATGAAGGACCTTTTGGTAAGATGTCTCTAGTTGTAATTTCTCATTTTAAAACTGGACATAAGAAGCTAACACCCCCCCCCCCCAAAAAAAAAAACAAACAAACAAAAACAAAAAAAAAAACAAAACAGTTTGCCTGACCATGACATGAGTAGTAAAATGTCCAATTGCTGAATCAAGCTTCAGTAAGCTTCAGCTTTTCATTTTGATCAGAATTTTGTGAAGCTGGTGAGTCACATTATCATCTAATCCACACACTGCATAGTAATGACTGGTCATGTTTCAGCAGCAGGCCTCAGACGCTCCTCAGTGGATATTCCCCAGGCTAAAATCTTTCAGGTTGGCTTCTACAAGACTACTTGTACTCATGAGAACTTTAACTTTGAGGGGATTACAATGTCATCGCTTACAATTCACCACAGACCTGCCTTTTAAGGTGTCTTGGGGTAGGTAGGAAATGTGGTCTGAGACATCTACAAACATGTCTTTTGTGAACGGTTCATTGTGGCATGTGAATTCTACAAATCACAGGGTTTTCTTCAGGTGCCTCTAAGTAAATAAGCTCCCTATGGGTCTCCTTACATACTTGCAACAATGAAGCTGCTACAACTGATTCAAACTGACTGAAAGGGGACCAATTATAAACCAACAACGTGTGACAATCAAACCAATGCAGATCTCAACTCTTCAAAGAACTAACCTGACCAAAGCTCTCGGTCATCGAGTTTCTGAGCGATCGCCGGCGAGCCACAATGACAGAGGGTTTGCGGTCAGACTGTCCTGCGGGCCGCTCACCCTGGCCGAGTCGTCCCTGGGCCCAGCCACCCTGAGGATCTATTTGATTCCTGTGCACGGGCACAGACACAGGGATAACCAGGGGCACCATGGTGGCCTGTCTACTTGTGGGACCATCTTCCTGTTGAGGCACAGAAAGAAAAAGGCGGGAAGATGAGGAGAGAAGAGAGAGAGAGTGTTGCAGGGAAATTGGGGAAGTAGCAGGGAAAACAGAAAAGGGATTGAGATATAAAAAGAGGAAGATGGGGTGAATCCACATGGTCATCTACACATAAAGGCTCATTTTCAAATCACCTACGACATTCATTTTCATTTTCACTGAAACTCAGAAAAATAAAGACAAATTCCCATTAAAAAAAATCTGTTTTATTACCACCATATTTCTATTCAGTGGAGTGAACATGTCTCCCTGGTATTTCTGGTCAAGCTGATAAAATTCGCAGCAAGTCCTCCTAGTGGCGATGAAAGATATAAATCAGTTTTATGAGTTATACCTCAGGCACAGCTAAGAACCTGAGTTAAGACATGTGACTCTCATCTCCTTACCCACAAAAGAGCTGTTTATCAATACCAAAACAAAAGCTCTGGGTGTTAGGGAGTATAGGAGTGTAGCTGTGCACGTTGACAGCTTGGCCCCTCCCTAGCTTTGCTGAATGACTGGGAAAAAGCTTGAGGAATGTGGAGGTGTGTGGACATGCAGCTGCTCCAACTGTACATCCACCATGCACGGTCTGCACAGAAACCTACCACAAGCCTAGTAACCCCCCGAGGGTAGAGCACTAAATGTCCCTGTGCGGAGAAAAAAAAAACTGACAAAAACTCAATTTAACTAGTTCTTGACTTTACTGTGTGTTTAACTGAGCTGGTTCTGAGAAAATAAAGAAGCTGGTTCCACTGGGTGTGCCACATCGAATGTAAATATTATAATTCCTGATTAACCAAGTTAAGGATATCTCCTTCCTCACAGCGATAAAATGAGAGCAATCTTTAAATCCAGAATGGAGGGATCTTCAAAAATAGCCGTTTTTCAGGTTGCACCAGTATCTGGTGCACAACAATGTACAGCGGAGAATGACTGTCCACACTTGAAGACAGCCTGCTATAGCGGAGACTCGACAGCTGTAGGAATCAAGTAAACAGACCCGAGAAAAGGATTTTCGTAAACCATAGGGAAGTTCTTCATAGAAACGGGGTTGTTCCTCTTTGTACAGCTGCTTGCCAACTTTGCCAGATGAGAAAATTTGCTCTCTCTTGCACAGATTAGCCACCCTCGCCATTCTCCCTCAAGTAAATTGATCCTAAAGCAAGTTTTTAAATTGCTTTTTCGCTGTAAAATTGCTATGAATAAAAAGGAAATGAGCTACAGCGCTAGTGTAATGAGTGCTTTGTTAACCTTGACATTTTTAGCAGGCAGGGACTCCATTTCTGATGCTTTCGCTGCAAGAGTCTCCAAGTTGATCTCCTTAGACGTCCTCCTCCTCCTACGGGTGATCTGGATGACCCCTCCTGTAGTCACTTGACTTTCCCCTCCTCTCTGTCCGCCTGCGAGTCCATTCTGGGACAGTGGAGGCTCTTTAGAGGCTTGAGACCAGATGTTTGTCGAAGGGGGACCCAGTGGGGACTGTCCTTCTTTGGAAAGGCGCCGAGAGCGCCGAGGGGCCGCCGGCTGTTCATCTGAGGCCTCTGCAGGATTTGTGGTGACCTTTTCGGGACATGGATCAGTTACACCCGACGTATCACAGGTTTGAGCCTTTGGTTCCTGCTGCAGCTCCACATCTTCCTTTTTAGACGCTATGTCTGGTGGACAAGGCTCAGGAGACTGATAAGCTGCAAAGTTTTGGGTCTGTTGCTGTTTTGGTTGCACCTGTAGTTGTGTTGTTTCTTGCTGGGGCACATTTTGTTGTTGCAGTTGCTGCTGCTGCTGCTGCTGCTGTTGCATTTGCTGAATTTGTTGCTGTCGCTCCTGTAGCTGTTGCTGGTGATACTGCTGCTGCATCTGCTGCAGTTGCTGCTGTTGCATCTGATGCTGCTGCATTTGGTGCTGCTGTTGCTGCAGATGTTGCTGGTGCTGCAGCTGAAGGTGATGCTGTTGCTGCAACTGTTGTTGCTGCTGCTGCTGCTGCTGTTGCTGCTGCTGGTGATGATGATGCATTTGCTCCTGCTGCATCTGGTGGAGCAGATGTTGTTGAGTTTTAGGCTGCTCACCGTAGGCCAGGCTGGGCATTGCCTTGTTTCCCGGGAAAACAGAGTAATAACTGGATGAGAACTGTTGCTTGCTGGGCCTAAATGTTGTCTGGAAGGGCTGCAGCATGGACCCCTGCAAGGCGTTAGGTGGCACGTGGGGCTGACCCTGGAGCTCGACACCTTTGTGGCCCTGTTGATAGGCTTGAAGCTGAGCCTGGTGCATTGCAGCCACAGCATGCTGCTCCCACTCGAGCCCCCTCCCCTGAGCTTGAGCCTGGTTGGCGTCTCTATATACCTCTACCGGTCCTGTCAGTTGATTTTCTCCCCCCATTGGCAGAGCTACGCCTTCGTGGACTCCTTTATGGAACGCCATCTGACTCCTCATGTTCACTCCACCCATAAAGGGGCCAAAGTTCTGCCCCCAGGCTGGCCCAGGAGCTTCCTGAGACCAGCCGGGGGCCTGTATGGAGTCTTGGTGCATCCACTTTACTGGAGCAGCCTGTTGATAGTGCGGTAAACTTTGGGGCCCTTTCTCGGGGTTAAAAACACCAGAGCTGCTGGCGGAGTCACTGTGGCTTGACTCTAAAGCCGGAGGTGCCATACCATAATAAACCTCCCCTGAATGCTGCACAGGCTCTTTCATGGCTGCAGCCCGATGCTTGCCGCTCTTGTCAGTACTAACTTGAGGAGGAAGACTCATACTAATATTGTAATGTATGAAAATGTTGGAGTCAGTGCTCTCAGTCTTGATCACTGAGTGTGCAACACTGAGTTATCGCCTCTGTAGTGTGTTTTCACTCCCTGCGGTTGAGAAATTCTTTGTTTAATTGTGTATACAGAGGTGTTTGGGAGGAAATATAAATCCCAGAGGAAAGTGCAGGGTGGGGAACATGCAACCCGCCTTCCAGAATCAAATCTGAGGTTTGTTGTCCATTCTTCTGATCCTCCTTAGGGTGCCGGACCTTATGAGAGAAAGGAGGGGTTAGACACTTTCTTTTGCTCTGAGGACAAGCACACAGAAGTTTTCTGTCGGCTTTCAGTCGTCTGCAGCAAAGAGGAAACTGAGGCCTACGCAAGCAAATAGCCCAATCAGTAAAGTAAAAATTGATCAGACAGCGCGTCCGTTGAAGTGAGAACAGGCAGAGAAACCAAAAAAAAAAAAAAAAAAAAAAAACCACAAACAAAACTGTATTTCGATATTTACGTCCAGGTGCGTGAAGAGGGGACGTTGTATGCTGAAGTTCTGAAGCGAAAGCCAACGGCAACAAGGAGGCGCTTACGGTTTAGCTGCCATTTGGTATAACTAGAAATACAGGAAACGAAGGGGCTCGTGCAATCACCCGAGCGATAGCCAGTGATGTTATGTTGAAAATCGGCAATAAGGAAGCGCCCGACGGGCTGAGTGCAGTTAGGCAAAGCGGCAGATTAGCGGACATTAGTTAAACGCAGTGTGTGTACCTTCTCAATTGTGCACAGAGCTCTCCATGGCCAGCTCCATGGAGTCACTCTGGGTTCGATCAAAGTCGACTGCATGCAGCTCCATGAAGGGATTGTGCGCAGCAAATGTCATAACTCTGACAACTTTCCCCGGAGTTTCGCGGCGCACAATATGGCGAACAGGCGGCTTTACGATCAAAACAAACAAACGAGGGGGGGGAGAGGAAAAAAAAAAAAATACTCCAAAGTCCGCGAAGGGCTGGGAAAGGCTCGTCAACGCCGTAGTTACAAGGTTGCACGGTGTGTCCGTAGAGTCATGCACCTCCGGGAAAACATGTCCACAACTTTCTCCCCGCAATCAACGAGTAATCCACACATGAGACGGTGAATGTGTGAGAACTCCGCCGCGCATCGGCCCGTGCTGGTATTTCCGCTGATTTCGATGTTCTGCTACGGGGCCAGCCGGGTCCGAAAAATCGCTATTTCGGTCCATCCGCAGCGTGTGAAGCGCTGGAAAACTGCGCAAGCAGGCAGAAAGCTGTGGACACCCGAACGCACCCGCCTCACCCCGAAACAGCTCAACTCACATCCTGTTATCCAATCCGATCGTCTGGCCACGCCCATCGCTGCATCCGTGTACGTTGGTTTTGGCGACACGGCCTTCCCGGAAAGCGGAGTCTCAGCTTCTGCGCACGGCAAAGGTTCGTGGTGGATCGAAACCAGGGCCGCAGCCAGGATTTTAGAGATACTGAACTCCAGCAGCCCCCCCCCCCCCCCTGACAATTTAGAAGGGACCTTTCAAATTGTATTAAATGTTCTATTAATTCAGATTTTTTTCCTTGTTTAAGTCCATTATATTTTTTCATAATATATTTCTTACTTCTTACTTATAAGCAGTAGTATGACACAGTCTTTCTCTACATTACCTTGTCGGCACTTAATAAATTGTTATTTGAAAAACTCTTAAATCTCCGTATTATCTCTGCAGCCCCATGTCAAACAGCCGAGATGAGTATCAGCACCTCCAGGTCCGGGAGTGTGTGTTTGCACATATGTGATTGGTTTGATTTGATCGTGAGACCGGATACAAACAAGCAGGGCAAAAGTTCTTATAAAATGAACTGAATCGATTGTATTATTTATCAATGTTGTATTTTATTTGGATATATAGTAACTGCCAGCGGTGGTGCATTTGCAGCCATTCTGACACGTTTGTTTACGTGCGGGTGGTTCTTCTCGCCAAGAGGGGGACGGGGGTCTGTGACAGGAATTCAACCCAGAATTACAAATCAGCGGCTGAAGGAAACAGTTTTTCCCCACTCAGGCGCTCATAATTACGGTGTAAACAATAAGGCGTGAATATAGCATCATATCCGTGTTACGCCTTTTGTAAGAATTGCAGCAGTTTTTTTTCTTCTTCTTCTGTTTCAAGGTCAAGATTGAACTTTCACTATCATTTCTAATGTGTAGATCCTCGATGGGAAACTTAAAAAAAAAAAAAAAAAATGAGGCGATGTGTGCCCTTGGGCTGTGGCGGTGAAAGCGGGACGTGCACCAGAAATCTCTCGCTACGCCCCTGCGGCTCTGATCGCGATCGATCCGTTCGAACGGCGACACGGGGACCAGCGGTGACGCAGCATTACCGTATCGCCCACTGTCCACTGCGTCACCGGCGCCGCATGTAGTTCCCCGTGAGTGCCCCTGACCCCCGTGCTCCGAGAGTTGGCCACCGTCAGATGTGTGACAGCGCCTCTCGGTCAGTGCTGCGCCGCGGAGGATGCGGGGGTTTTGCGGGGGGGGGGGGTCTGC
Organism: Xiphias gladius; assembly: GCF_016859285.1. NCBI lineage: Eukaryota > Metazoa > Chordata > Actinopteri > Istiophoriformes > Xiphiidae > Xiphias > Xiphias gladius. Next base: position 9,488,393 of record NC_053403.1, on the reverse strand, counting down.
GGGTCAATCGGGACTGACTTGCCACGCTGTGACGTCACCGCCGCCGCTGTGAGCCCTGAGCACGGGGCATCGCTCCGCAAACCAGTAGCACGCTAGCTGGCTAACTTTAGCCAGCGTCAGCTATGGTCCGTTACCGTTACCTCACTCCTGAAATAAACGACCGCCGTGAATGACCTGCCGGGGCCGGGGGCATGGGGGCCGTTTGGGTTTCACACGCTAACAGGGATCGCACTGGCGCAACGAAACGAGGTAAGAGAGATTCGCTACCCGACGGTTAACGAGCTAGTTAGCTTGTTTACAGGACTACCGGAGCCGCTGCGTTGAACACGGTCAGACAGCGAGCTCAGCGTCCCGTCGGCTAATTCTCTCAAACGACCCGCTATTCTCAAGTTATGACCAGTGATCGCCGCTGCGCTAGTCATGGAGGTGTTTTGGCACATAGTAAGACAAACCGGACGATGCCTAGCTGCTGCCCTTTCCCGACCACCAGCTAGAATTGGCTAGCGTCTTCTGAGAGGGCTTGGAGGCTTGAGGTGTGGCTAACCTTTTAAATGTTATTCCCTGTACAGGCACTAACAAGTAACGTTTCCTCTTCTCATCAGCCGCAGGCGCTGTGAAACGGAAAGCTGAAGTGTGTTTTAAAATCTGCTCCCTTGTTTTCAGCGAGGGGCCCGCGCCACTGATGCCAGGTGCAGGCTGTAGCTGAGAGCACTCGGGATGAGTGGGGCAGGGGAGCACACAGACATCCTGTCAGTGGCAGACGTGGTCAGAGACAGATGGAAAGTGGTGAGTGTCCTTTCACCAAAACACTGATGGTTAAATCACAGTTCTCCACGTCCCTGCTCTGGTTTGACAATTCGGATGATCCCCCACCACCAGGTGAGGAAGATAGGTGGAGGCGGGTTTGGGGAGATCTACGAGGTTTTGGATCAGTTGAGCCAGGCCACTGTTGCCTTGAAGGTGGAGTCCGCTCAGCAACCCAAACAGGTGCTGAAGATGGAGGTAGCTGTGCTGAAGAAGCTTCAGGGTGAGTGATGCCGTCGCCCCGTCCGTGACAGAGTAACAGAGAATTACTGTGTAACAGGGTTTCAGACAAGAATTTGTTTTGCTGAGTTGGTATCCCCCAGGTTCGCCTCATTTTGTCAGTGTATATAATAGATCATGGCCTTGCTAGAGCAGGGTAAAAGCATTGAATCCAGTTCCCTCCTCCAGAGGAAGGCACCAGAAGGGTCTCGAATAATTTTTTTCCTGCCTGCCTACAGTGTTAGTTGTAAGATGTATTTGTATCCGATTGCAGGCTGTCAGGAGATGTTCTATATCTAAACTAAAAGCAGGATTGCTGTGACAGTGGATTGTGCTGCGGCAAAGTGTTCAATCCTTTTTTATGGAGATTCTGTCAGCACTATCGCTGCGTTACTGCTGGCTACAGCATTTGGAAGCTCATCAATTCATAATGAGCAAAAGTCAATTTTAGGAAGAACTTTAATGAAATAATTATTTTTTGATCTGTTAATCCTATCATCAAATTTTTGCGGTTTATCTGGGTCCAGGTCACATTAATTGATTAGCTTTATTAGGAATAATTGTTATATACAGCTGGTAAGTACAGACAACAATGTGACATAAATGTAAATAAATTAATAGTCTTAATAAATAATTGTAGGCCTTATTGTCCATACTTTTTTTTTTTCCATCATTCTTTGAGCTGTTTGAACTTAAAAAAAAGGTATTAAATTGCATTCTATCTGTTGTTAAATTCATCTTAAAAAGTCTTACATTTAATTTGGTGAACAAGGCAGAAACTCTGAATTAAACATATGGCATTCACATTTGTATATTAGTTTCCATGCTCTTTGAATACATGTCTTACAATGTAAATAGCAGTGGCCTATTAATGCTGAAATATTCCAGCAGTGTTTTGATATTTCACATAATCAGAGTTACGGCATACTATTACAGCCAGGACATCAAATTTGCATACACATATTTATATCTAATATTTGTGTCTGTAACAGTCTCAATAAAGATAAGTGCTGAGAAATCTTCACATAAGGGGAACAGAGGTTTTGTCTGTTACGAACAACAAGGCCAGCAGCAGTGTTCAACCAATCTACCTACTGATATATATAAATATATCTTTCTTTGACAGGCAAAGACCACGTGTGTCGCTTTGTGGGCTGTGGCAGGAATGATCGCTTCAACTATGTGGTGATGGAACTCCAGGTAGGATTTTTACCTGTCAACGGTATTCGAGTATAAAATTTGCTTCGGAAACCGCGTCCCTCTGCATCATGAATGTGACGTACAACACTGATTTCGTGCCTACAGGGGAGGAATCTGGCAGATTTGCGCAGAACCATGACCCGCGGCACCTTTTCCGTCGCCACGACCTTGAGACTTGGCAAGCAGATTTTAGAGGCCATTGAAAGCATCCATTCTGTGGGTTTCCTGCACCGTGACATCAAACCAGTAAGTTGACGTAAATTTGTTGTCATCGTGTGTTTATGTGTTTGCTAACTGAGTGAAAGTTTCATTTGTAAAGAACACTGTGTTTATCCCCGTCCAGTCTAACTTTGCAATGGGAAGACTAGCCAGCACCTGCAGATGCTGCTATATGCTTGATTTTGGTTTGGCCCGTCAGTTTACCAACTCCAGCCAGGAAGTCCGTCCAGTAAGTACTCTGTACCAGCTTCCTGAATGCCAGGCATGCGAATTTACATTTCATGTCATGCTAAAATAACAACTATCCAGGGAGTGCTGTGTGTCCTTAACAACTCAGGTGATCCCAACAACCCTCATGACTCCCCAGCAGTAGGAACTGAAATGTGTTTAAAACTGAAACAGTACATCCAGTTGCCTATGAATTATTTCTAGATATGTAAACATGGTGTAAAGGACAAAGAGTGTGTTATTTGTGTTTCACTAACTCTTTTTCATTTGACCATATTTTTCAGCCTCGTCCTGTGGCAGGCTTTAGAGGAACTGTGCGATATGCCTCAATCAATGCTCATAAGAATAAGGTGAGTACGGACCAAAGACACATTCTTATAGCAGTCTTGTTTTTCATTCACTTTTAATTAACGCGCCTGCTCACCCTTGTGTATCTGAATCTGCAGGAAATGGGTCGTCATGACGACCTGTGGTCCCTCTTCTACATGCTGGTTGAATTCATGGTTGGTCAACTTCCCTGGCGGAAAATTAAAGACAAAGTATGTGCCTCTATGATACTGTTAACACTGTTGATTTGTAATTTACAGCATGTGTGTTTGTGTCCACTCAGATTCTTTTTTTTTTTTCCCTGTTTGCTCTCAGGAGCAAGTAGGAAATCTTAAAGAGACATATGACCATCGACTCATGCTGAAGCACCTTCCCTCAGAGTTCAGTGCTTTCCTGGATCATATCATGACCTTGGACTACTACACTAAGCCGGACTATCAGGTAAGCAATCTGTAGTTCGGCATGTTTTGCACGCACTGTTTATTACTCTCCAGATGTCAAATCCTGATGCCTGTGTTTTGTTTTTTTTTTTTTTTTTTTTTGTCCACGACAGCTCCTGATGTCAGTGTTTGAGACCGCTATGAAGAGCCACAGCGTGCTGGAGAATGACCCTTATGACTGGGAGAAATGTGATTCAGAGGATATGCTGACCATCACTGCCGCCGCAACCACTGCTCAGCAGCTCACTCGCCTTACACCAGCATACTTGGGGTGCTTACAGCTAGAGAAAGCACTATCACTATTGACGTATAGCAGTTTAGTTTTTGAATCACTTAAGGCTTAATGTTGCAGTTTCACTTGCGCTATTCAAACTTCCTTCACACACTGTTGGACACGTGTTCAAATATATAGCTGCAGCTTTTTTTAGACTAGAAATCCGCACAGTCAGAGATCCCTGAGAAATCGCCGCTCTAAATTGTGCTGTGGAAACGAGCTGCAGCGTGACCTTCCCTCTCCTCCACAGCATGGCCAACGCCTCAGTGCTGCCAGGCGAGCTGCAGCGGGAGAACACCGAGGATGTCCTGCAAGGGGAGCGCCTCAGTGATGCTGACAACTGCCCCCCGATCCCCACACCGACCACCCATGGTGGAGATGTATGGGAAGAGATAGACCGCAACCGAAACCATAAACACGCCCAGCAGACGATCAGGAAGGTCAGGGCAATGTAGAAGCTCAGTAGAATGTTCCTACCAATTGCTTTAATATTTTTCTTATGTAACTTCTTCTCTTTCTGCACAGTGAATGTTCCTGCACAAAACTACCACAAAGTCATGAATATATCACAATGGAGTTTTTACATAAATCTAAATTTAGAGCTGCAGTCACTCTGCCTATGTTATACTGGCTAAGACCTGACTAACTTCTATTACAACATCTTTTCCCCCTGGCCTTGAATAGAAACTAGCTAGGAGCTCATCTACTGTAACCCACTGTTTCCTGATACTTTGGTAAAGAAAAAAAGATTTGGACTGCCTCCCTCCCTATTTGAAGAACTAAATGTCTGGGGATACAAATGCAGTATTTGAGTTTTTGGGCCTTCATCCTCAGGTGGTGAGCGAGGATGAACACAGTCAGAACCAGGGGAACCAGAGTCCCAACACTGGCTCCATGCAGAGTTCTCCTAGACGGGTGCGATCGGAAACCATGTTCTTGGAACGGGCTGCACCGTTGCTCCGGCGGATGAGACACAGTCAGAGCTTGGCGTTTGAAAAGAGGCTCGCACCCGAACCCAAGCCCACCATCGAACGCTTCCTTGAGGCCTAGTTAGTACTCGCTAGACATGAAATTATAACAAGAAAAAACTTAATTTTTTTAAAAAAAAGGCAGAATCTCACCTTAATTCTTACAAACTCTCATTTCAGCCTGGGCAAACAGCGTCCAGTCCTTTCTCATGTTGGAGAGAAATCCATCCCTGAGAGGGAACACGGACAGCAGACGCCTTCCTGCAACGAAGAGCAATCTGGCACAGCAACTCCCGACCCCGAAGAGGGCGCAGCAAGCAGTGGCTTTGTCGCTGTAAATCTCAGTCCTGTGCCCCAAGAGGGAGACTCTCAGGAGTGGGTGATGCTGGAGCTGGAGCAAGGCAGCGGTTCTGGAGGAAGCAAACCCCCAGCAGAAGCCCTGCACGAGGACAAGCCGAGTACCCACACACCTGCCGAGACTGACAACCGCTCATCCGAGCCGCAGGATTGCCAGTCCACTGCAGTGCCGAGCAGCCCCGTCCTCTCTCAGATGGCCATGCCTGGCACGTGGTTACTGGGCCACAGGAGGCTACCGGGCATGCTGGGACAAATGCCCTCAGTCATCATGGGAAGACCTCAGATGGACCAGGTAGGGGTGATGAAGTATTTTGTTGTACATTAACTGAGAGCAGCACTGTGAAAAGAAACATGTTTTAAATTTGGATGTATACCATCTAACAAAAGCAATCTCAACTGAAGGTCTACTTGCGTACTCGTCCGGGGCTTTTGACCGTATTACGAGGTCTTCAACAGCAGATTGAGTTCAAGTTCAAGTGTTTCGTCATCTCTAGAACCACAGGAATTTAGTCAGTGAAATTTTTGTAGAAAGGCACTTTCAATTTAAAAACAGGAAAATCGAATATAAAAATGTACAATAAAGTGACAATTAAGAATATAAAATATACAATATATAAAGAACCTCACTCGTGGTGTCTTATGAATAAGAAATGTATACAATATACATTTATATGAAACGATGTTGACATATATCCATACATTGACATATGGATATAGGCTTATGGACAATAACAATATACACAGTACAATATGAGTATTGTACGTTGCACGTTATAACTTTTCATGATTCTGAACACTTCTGCGACTTCGATATACTTATGTATGTTATTTGAATATTTAGACATGCTCTTATAAATTGATAAGTATTACAAAGTTTTAGATAAAACTAAGATGATTGACTGGATACCTCGTATGTAATATTTCAAAAATTTTGTGTAACGCTTTTTTTTAATGCTCTTTATACCCATCAGAGATAATATCACATTATGTATAATTTGTTCAACAACACTCTAACAATCATCAAACACTTCTCAGTCCTCCAGCTGTGCGCCACCGTCGCCTGTACAAGAGAAGAGCGATGCAATACCACTAGAGGCCCCGTCGAGTAAATCTGACAGACTCCCAGAGGAAATCTTAAAGGAAGGATGGAGATTGCAGTCAGCTCCAGTGCCAAGCCCAGCCAAGGGCCCCACAGCTCATCTGACCAACGACAGAGACCCAGAGAGTGATTCTGGTCTGCCTGATCGCTCCTCAGAGCCAAATCAGCAGCCCCAAGCTGACGCTGCAGGAGGCGCTATGGAGAGCACCGTCACCGTCTCCTCCTCTCCACCTGCAGCTTTGCTCAGGCGACGAGACTCTCCCTCGTCGCCAAGACTGAGCCGAATCCCAGTGCGAGACCCCAGCGCCCCCCTGGACTCTCCGAGCAGGGACCTCAACATGGAGAGGCGTCATCGCTGGAGCAGTCCGGTCCCCGGGTCCCCCACCCACTCACCCTCTCCGTCTCTGTCCTGTGACAACCTGCCCTGCGCTCTGCCGAGAGACAGGCTCTCCTCAGACCGAGGCTCCAGGTCCGACTGTGTAGGAGAAGACCCTCTCTCTCTGTCCTCCTCATCAGGTAGTAAAAGCAAGATCCCACGTCCTGTGAGTGCCACCTTTGTCCCCGAGCAACTCACAAGCAGGTTTCTGCCTCGCCCACCTCCTGGGAAACCACCCATCCGCCCATGTGTGGACAGCAGGTAAGAGCTTTGCACATTCGTGGTATTTATAAAACAATACAGATTTTTGAAGAGAAGTTGAACGAGTACATTTGTCAGTTTTTATTAGATGATGGGTGTTTAAAGTTATAATACTTTAGATTTCAGCTGAGGATAAATTTGGCAACAACCGTGGATACTGGTGGCAACGCCAAGTGCAGTTTAATAATAATGTTTCAGTTGAAGTCACTCAGTCCATAATGCCATGAGCATGACAGCAGGTCACTGTAATAGGAGCTGGTTACCTCGCTGAGAAGTTTGAAGTGTGAAGCCTGTGGCCTGAAACTGTAACTGCTCAATCTGGCAGCTCCTTCTTGTTCCATTACTCCCTTGAAAAAAGAGTGAGGCTGATATCAGTGAGATAAAATTACAAACAGTAAAGCTGGATTGCACACATGAATCGTTTTCTGTGAACCCCTTGTCCTTAGGTTGACAATTTGATCCCAGCACGGGAATAACTCTGCCACTAACAATGAAAACTACTATACAGAGAAGTAATTAAAGCATCTAAATACATAGAAATAAATACTTACAAAATCCTGACCATAAATAGTATCCGAAATGGAGTTTGATTTTAGGAATATTTTAAGGATAATAATTTTAATGTCTCTTTACAGAAAGGAAGATTTGTAGAGGAGCATGGAGGATGAATCATTTTACAGTAAGCATCGTAATCGTGACGTCTTGTGTTCTGTTCTCCAGACGGCGGCGGTTAAGAGTGCGTGCCAGCAGCACTAGTGATGCAGACTTCCTGGCCAGTCTGACGCAGCTGATGCAGGACCGCAGCGGGATGCTCTTCAGCCCTCCTTCTCGGCCTCGCAGCTCCTCCTCCTCCCTGCAACGCTCGCTAAGCTCCTCCCCTTCCCGCCAGGAGCTCCGCGAGGGCGGGGCTCTACAGGGACGCAGCCGCTCTCCCTCTAGCTTCTCCGGCTCCCCTCCTCCTCGGCATGCTCACCCTCAAGATGGGTCCGGTGTGCAGGGCCTGTGGGGCCACGGCTCCAGGGGATGGGGCCTGATCCAGGAGGGCAAAGGTCCTGGGAAAGTGAATCGATGACTGTATTTGACACAAAAGACTGATCCGGATTGTGCAACTGTAGCGAGAGGCTTTCTCACAACCAGTCCCTGATAGCATGTGTAAATACAGTATTTACTCAAGGGAATGTACTGTATGTAATGTAAAATGTATCATAAATTGTATTTATTTATTTATTCGTTGGATGTCTCTCTCAAAATACTTGACGATGTTGCTTGCTGCAGTTGAAACAAAAAGGTGGAGAAAACCTTGAGATTGCCAACTCTTACCTCTCATTTCACTCCTCTCTGAACACTCCATATAGGCCTAATAAGAGACCAAAAATATAATGTTTAATACTTGAGGGATGTAAAAATGATGCTAACTGTAGATATGTACCATTAGGAAAATGGTATACGCTAATAGAAACCATGTACTCACATTAAGAACACTAATAGTACATAACGCCACAAGCAGTATACCAACATCAGCATTCATGTACAGAAGCAGGGCATGCGGCCCCATATTGACCTCACTCCTGTAAAACTGTGAGGTCAATTATGTTATGTGACAATGAATTGCTCATTTTGGCATATCAGTGTAGTAGTGTGCTTTTACTTTTCTAGAAAAAAGACATCCGCATATTAGAATGTAAATGTAAGTGCACTCAATTTTAAGTATTGTAAAAGTGCATGAGTACCATTGCAAATGTTTTTTTTTTATTCATTTGTACAATCAGTTAAAACATCTGTATTTTTATTGAACTGCTTCTGATCAGAATGCATCGTAATATTGACCAGCGACGACGTGCGGTTTCATTTCTCAAAACCTGATTAAAAAAAAAAGAACCTTTTCATCATGTCTGATGGTTGTCGCATTTTATTTTTTAAATCACAATTTAAAAACATTAAAATAAGTACACTGAATAAACGCCAGATCCTGGCTACACATGTAGTTAATCATGATTTAAGGGTCAACTCCCTTAAATTTCCTTACTGTTTCCTCACTCACCCCAGAGCAGGATCTAGCTATGCTGACATTTTTTTCTTTTATCTGCCAATGTTAAGATACCTGTCTGAGATTTCGGCCACAACCTCAACACAACTGAATGGAATCTGGTTTGTGGCACTCACAGCTGTGCAAACTGACATTAACAAAATTCAGCAGCAACATCTCTTTCCAGAAACAGTTTCCCAGTTACCCTGAATGATCCACATTCATTGCTGTGTTTTCCCTAGAACTAGTTTCTACCGAAGGAAGAGTGCCAAGCCCAGCAGCGCTGTCAGTGATCAGATAAATGGGCATAGACAGTAAAACAGTGACTCAATGTGCTCAGATATTGAGGTAGACTTTACGAAACCCAAGTCACACAGCCCCAGACTGTGACACGTCCCCAGAGAACAGTCACTTGTCAAATTCTGTTGAGGCAGCTGCTTTCAGCAACAGACATCCCCCGTAAGCACAAGAAAGACTGCTGATTAGCTGGTGACTGGAGTGGGGGGGGGGGCAGATGACAACCGCAGTGAAACCACAATGAAATGAAGATTCCTCCATCTGTTGTGCCCACTGAGATTTAAAATATGGAAGAAGGAAATGTCTTAGCAGCAGTTCAGCAGCTGAACGGAAAGTTGAAGAAACTGTGAACATAGACAGATTGTATTTCAACAGGGATAAGCTCTAAACTCCTTTAAATAAAGGCAAGATGAATTAACTTGTGGGCTTTCTTGCTACATTGACTCCACTTTTTCTACATTAACCTGGTTTAACAGTGTTTATGATTATGAGTAACTGGATGTACTTTGTATGAGGGGTCCAGTATGACAGATACTGTTAGGTTATGTAGTTTGACTGCTGCACAGGAAAGTGAAACACTAACAAATGGCCAGATGTTGACACTATAACAATCAACTTAGCACAGACAGTCTCACAAACAGGTCCCTTGGCGGTCAGCTGTGTCACACAGTCTTTCTCAGTTTGCTAAGTTGTTGTGGAAATGTACTGTAGATGTTCAATTTGAAACTTTTTTCTTAGCAATTTAAAGACTTCCTTTTCGTTTATGTTGGCTCAAAAGTTGAGACCAAAAGTTTATTCTTGACATTGTGGTGAGAGTCGTTGTTGCTGTTTCCACAGTCGAGAATAAACTTGAAATTTAAAATGCACAGTAGCATCTCTGGACTCACAAGGCTGAACATAATCAAAATACTCCAAACAGTTGGTGGCTATGAGCCAGACTATCTTGGGACAAGCTATTTGGCAAAATAACTAACCACTGACCTTATGAGCAGATTAATATACTTCTGTTTTTAGAAATTCCTGACAGTTCAACATTTTGTCCAAACAAATTATAGATATTTGTGGATTTAAAAAAAGCTGTAATTTGTCATTTCTGTAGCTGAATGGATGGTTCCCCAATTTTGTCATTCTGACTTTGCAACGTCAGACATTTTGAGACAAGGAAAAGTCAAATGTGCAAAACTCTTGGTGAAAAAAAACATTTATTTACAGTTCATAGTCAGTTGACATAAAGAATGTTTGTATTTGTCATTAGTAAGTTATAGTTCCTGTTCAACTGCTATACAAATACAGTAGTTCATGAACAGCCACGAACTCAATGAAGAATATGCATAAAATTTTGAATGGACGATAAAAATGGTTGAAACCCTGAGGCGAGAAGACAGAAGCATGTCTACTGTGGTGTTAGTCGATCTAAAAAGTGAGTGACTGCCTGCAGGTCTGGTGTCTTCTGAGGTCTAGAAGAGAGGAGCGGACTGTCTGGGGTCATCTGGTAACACACTGATGGAGTCCTCTGCCTTTCCACACAGCATGCAGAGCATAGTGTACTCCTGGACAATACAAAAAACAGACTTAATATACATAAAAGATTATACAGTGGCAACAACTAACCATGAATACTGTCCTATTAGATACTCTAGCAAGTTCAGCCCTCTTAAAATCTATAGTATTTTCCTCACATAAGAATCTATTTAGTTATGGTAAACAAACCAGACAACATTACTTACCTGATATTCATCAACAACGGAGAAAGTATATTCATGTCTGGCGATGACGTGGTCACAGTTTTTACAAACATCTGGAAAGACAAATGAACACTAGTGAAATATTATTAAACATGCTGTAACGGTAGAGAGGTTATGTCCAACATCTACTAAATACTGGTGACTTATGAACAAATCTCATCTAGTCTCACTTTGGAAGGAAACCCAATGAACTATATGGCCAAGATTATGTGGACGCTTTACACCCTTGTGTGTTTGCTGCACTTCTCCTTTCAAAACCGCCAGCTCTTCTTTAGAGGCTATTCACAAGATTTTGGAACATGGCTGCAGGGATTTGCTCCCGTTCCATCTACATGAGCACTGGTGATGTTGGACGATAAAAACTGGCTCATAGTCAGTGTTCCAGTTGATCCCAAGAGTGTTGAATGGAGTTACAGCCAGGGCTCTGTGCAGACCAGTTAAGTTCTTCCAAACCAAACTGGGAAAACCATTTTTATGGACCAGGCTGGATCCAGTCCCAGCTGACATTGGGCGAGAGGCAGGGTACACCATGGACGGGTTTCCAGTCTGTCACAGGGCTGACATATAGAGACAAACAAATATTCACGCTCACATTTACACCTATGGGCAATTTAGAGTCCCCAGTTAACCTAACCTGCATGTTTTTGGACTATGGGAGACAACCGGAGAACCCGGTGGAAACCCTCACAGGCATGGGTAGAACACCCAAACTTCACAAAGAAAGACTCTAGTCGTTCGGCAGCTTCGAAACCCAGAAACTTCTGGCTGTGAGGCAACAGTGCTAACCACCATGCCGTGTAGCATGCCGCGGGTAGATTCTTACATGTTATGTGTGCAAGAGAGCCTAAAAATATCTCAGAACTTGAAGTGATCTGGAAGGAAGAGTGCATCAGAACTCATAAATCAGGAATAGAATGACTCTTAGCTGGCTACAAAAACTTTTTGCAAGCTGTGATATCTGTCTGAGGAGGACTTAATACGTCTCAAACTTATTGCACGTGAAACAAGTAATATTTAATCTTTCAAACCAGGTTGTCCACAGTGTATGATCTGGTGGTTCTACCCTCCTAGAATGAAAAGTTGTTGGTAAATGTGTCAGTGCTGTAATCCACTGGTTGTCTTTTCTAGCTGGGGGTCAAGAAGAATGACTAACGGTCATATGTGACAATCTCCTCTCCATCATCATCCTCTGTGGCTTTATTACTGATCAGCACAAAGTCCCTCTGATGGCAGCTGGCGCAGCCCAGGTAGTTCATCAGGTAGGAGCCATCTTCCAGACAGGTGTTCCCCTGAGCAGGGAATCAAAGGAAAAAAACTTATTTTAGTTTAAAAAAAAATAATAGAAACACCTGTCTACAGTATAAGGCAACACAGTTCAACAACAGCATAAACCGCAGCCCTCTAAAATGACCACAGAGCTGAATCAACACCTCTCTAAAACAGTTTCAACACAAACTGAACTCTATAACCATCACGAAGGGTCGATTTATTCCAGGACTGTTGTATTACACTGCATTAATTTTAGCTGGGCATGCCTAATAAACTGCTAACTAGGTGTATTAAGTACCATGAAATGGGGAAAAAAAACATAATTGTACTCAAATAGAATACTATTCCAATACTTTAACATAAAGGAGATTGGGTTTACCTCTGACTGAAGGTACTATACAAACAAAACTTCCTTTCCTTTCCTCTTGACTTAATGTGATTAATTAACTTCCACCACAGTACAAGTAAAAAACCAGCAGAGTAAAAGACCAGCAGAGATAGTGCTGGTGGTGGGACCGGTACTGTGAAACACTGTAGGGGTTACATCTTTTAAAAGGCAAGTTAATACTGAAACAGTTACATTGTGACAAACTACAAACAGAAAACCACTGATAGGAAAGTCCTGCACGCTTGCAAAGCAAAACTCCAAGAGTGGCATGCCGACACAAGAAATATAAAAGAGGAGAACAAGAGATATAAAACAAAAATGTACTGACAGTTACGTGCACGCCAAGATGAAAATCACATTTAACTCATTTTATTTCTCCAAAGACATCGGGAACTTCACACTTTAAGCGTTATGCCAGAGTATCACTGACTCCAGATAAAATACCGTAGCTAACCTTAAAGCCAAGTTAGTAGCTATGCATCTAGTAGTAAGTTAGCGTTTGTGCTTCAAACCAAGTAGCAGCTCTCTCAGTGGCAGCAACCTACCCGGTCCGGGTATTCTTTTTGTACACAGCCATTGCACATTTTAATGTTTAGCCTATTGTAAAGTCAGTAAACGATAACACACTGTAAACAGCGAACAAAACGATAGTTTTTTTCCCCCTTTTTCTTCTTCTTCTTTTTTCTTTTTTTTTTTTTTTTTTTTTTTTAGCAAAAGCCTCCTCTTCCGCACGGAACTGTTGTCCCCGCGGGCTCATTAGAGCTATAAAACATCCTCGGCCCACCGGACGTCGTTGCAAAATCCACCGCCCGCTCGCCTCCCATGTTTTGGAGATCTACGAAAACCAGGCCGCCGCCATACGATTGGGCGACGCACACCTGACGTAATATACGTCGTGAAACATGGAGGTTTAACAGCAGTGGCGTCATGTAGCCATGTGAAGTTTGATCCGGTAGTTATGATCTGCTTGCAGTTCAAACCTAATATTTTGTCCAGTCTTATCAGTTAAGACCGTAACTGAATGCCGCTAGCTTTTGCCCAGCGGCTTGTGTATACTGTAACGCAGGGCAACGTTAAAATCTGCAGCGGTTGAGTCAACCACTCAGCGAGCGCAGGCTAGTTTTGACCACGTTGTGCTGCTGCTGCTACAAGTTCGGGCTGGATGTTTGCAGTGTCTTATTGGTTGTAACGCAAATGCCGCCAGTAGCGCACTCTGTTCGCTACCGAGCTTTATTCCGCGACGACATGATGCGGTTGAAAGATTGGACTTGTTTGCAACGCTAGTGCGCCGCTTTGTTTACATATCGGTGCCGTGATCTTCTGCTCCTGTTTCACAGAAATGGCAAAGGTTCAAACCTCGCAGGCGAAAGCGAATAAAACCCCTGTGAAGAAAAAGGGCCACAAGAACCCCAAATCCCCCGAGAAGTCCAAAAATACCTACTGCATTTTGTGTCGCAGGTGGCATTTGAAACATGTAAGTGGCTCTAACTTTGCCAAGATACTTGCATGTGTGATTTTTGAACACGGAACCTTCACAAATGGTCTGTAATCTGGACAACATGTCTTTTAACTACAGGAAGCACAGGAACACATGCACAGTATGCTGCATCACCGAGAGCTGGAGACAGTGCTGGGCCAGTGAGTAATATTTGTCAAGTACACAAATCTTTTATCTGCTTTCTTTTCAGGACTTATTCTCCACAAGGGACGCGAAAATACACCGGCATAGTAAAACCTACATAGTGCACTTGGTGGGACATTTTGGCCTGAGGCAAAGTATGATCTGAGAAAACTGTGAGAGAAAAGAAGGACGGCACTGCGTGCACAACACATGTCGAGGTTGCATTCTTCAGGAGTATTCCCTACAGCTGGGTCTCAAATCTCAATACTTTTTCACTGTGTGCGTGTCCTTTAACATTTGAAGAAGGGTAACAACAGAAATGAGTTTGTCGAAAAGCACGTTTATATTCCCTCATGCGAGGCATCAAAAATATCGTTGTGGTATTGTACAGAATCTCGGGGAGGGTCACATCGGCACTAGTATCAAAAAATTTTGAAATGTTACCCAGCCAGAGCATGTCCCTGCCATTCGGAGATAAAATAATATGTTTTGACCACAAAACTCTCATGGGCACTACTTTTTTGTTTTAATCTAAAATCAGTTGCTAGAGCTTAAAGCAGAGATTTCGACATCAACTTATTTCCGTCAGAAGTGTGACTGTTTTTGTGTCCTTTTAATGAACAGGGATTCGTTTCATGAATGCCAGGCGTGCAGGGCGTCCTCCATGGGTTTATATGAGTATGCCCAGCACATCTCTACCGCTCAACACAAAGCCAAGTTGAAGAGCTTGATGTCTAAACATGTAAAGCCCCTTTCTTTGCATAAGACTCTGAGCAGAGAGACCATCAGCCGAATCCTGGAGAGAAACAAGACACTAAAGAAAGAGGAGTACGAATTTCACCTGTTTATCTGTTATTGAGTCAAAATTATATTAGTTTTTGCAGCCTTTTTTCAATAAAATGTAATATTGTGTTGCTTTGAAGCACTGCGTTTGAACGACTGTGTTTGTTTCCATCACAGGAGGAAACAAAGGGGAAAGAAAAAAAAGAAACTGAAGCAGATAGCTGGTCAGATGCGTGCAGAAATGCAACAGGGAGCCCTCCGAAAAAACATAACGGCATCCAGGGTACTGAAGCTGGAAATTTCCAAAAAGGTGAACACAAGGACATTGAAACAGTTGCAGGAAACCCACCAGAAAGGACGCAACAATGCTGTTGTCAAAAACAAGGAGAACAAAGTGTTCAGTCTGCAAAGAGCTCCTCACCGGAGAGAAATAACAATGCAGAATCAAAGTGGAAGATTGGCTGGTTTGTCAGGAGAGCCTGATGGTAGAACCTGGCATCAGGCTTGTGTTCCAGACCAGTTCAACCAATCAACTCAGCAGATGAGGTGTGATGGCAACTTTTCTGCCAACAATCACTGCAGCAAATTCAAAGTGGATCACTCCCAAACACAAAGACTTGTTAAAAGACCACACAACACCCAAGAAGGTGCCGCCACTGACATGCCAGAACAAATGTCATGGCCTGCCATCCGCCAGTATGACTATTACAACAGGCAGTACAATGGAGCCATCATCTTTGATCAAGGCCAGAAGGAGTCTACTGGATCTTCTCAGCCAGTGCAAGAAGGTTCAAATTGTCCCTCTAATCCTGCTTCAGCAAACGGCCCCGTCAGTGCGGCTCCCATATGGGATATCGACGTCAGTGCGATGCTGAGGCAAATCAGAAGAGCGCTGGGTGTGAGGGAGCCATGTAGAGCAGATCGGGAAGCCAGGAAGCAGAGCAGTGAGGCACGTGTCCGGGTGGCTGATCGTAGCACCACACGACAGGCTGGAACCGAGAAAGAGCAGCCGTCAGGTGCTGTAATTACGTCCGTGCAACCTCCGCAGGTCAGCACCCCTGCACCTGCAGCCCATTCTGGTGTTTGTCCTTCCGCTATTGCTCCTGTTCAGCCAAAACAGACAACTTTCAAAATGACACAAGAAGCAGCTCAGCACTGTGAGAAGAGATTAGCGGTTGCAGAGGGACTGTCAAACAGCTGGGAAAGAGAATCTCAGGGGGCCCTCGGCAGCCGGACTTCACCCAGCCACTGTACGGGCAAGACCACGTCCACTGAGCCCCACCTGAACAGCGGCCACAGGGTTCGAATTGCCCACGAACCAGGCAAAACTCAGGGGGGGAAGGAGGGGGGACTCAAACCAACCCTGAACAAGTTGCTCACTGTATCAGGGGCCAGGGGTAAGATGAGCTGGAGGGAGATGTACAATGAGATGAAAAAGAATAAGCAGGACAAGGTGCAAGGCATGCCCAGGTGAGGAAGTCAACATCACAAGAGGGGTTTAGATTTACCTTCTATTCGCCAGGGTTTTTAAAAAAAATTTTTTATTTGCTGTTGGTTGTCATTATGTGTTTTTACAGGTTTGGGATCGAGTTGGCGAAGCCTCCGACCAACCAAGACAGCTCAACACAACCACAGGACGGTGACCTGCCTCTGTCCGAGGGCTTCCACTGGGAGTCGATCCCAGACAGTCCTTCGGGACCGCACTCGACCTTACCTCCTCCACCCCAGGACACGACGGATATTGACCCCAACAGGGAGGTGCAGTCAGATGATCAGCTGCAGGAGCCTGGTAGGGCACAGCTGGGTGGGAGCAGTCACACAGCACCGGCGACCTCTGTGAAAGCGGAACCAAACTTGGGGGGTGAGAGTGGAGGTTTGAGAGAGAGCAGTAGCGCCGACAAAAGGAGACACAACACGGTGAGTAGTAGATCGTTGACTTCAGCGCAAAGTTGGAAACTTCCAGTTTCCCACTAAGTTTTTATTGTTTTCGTTAATTTATCGTGTATCTTTACAGGATGATGGCATTTCTGAAAAGGAGCCAAGTGGAAAAAAGAAGAGAACAAAATCAAACAGGGGTAAATCTGACATTTTGTGTATATTATCGTTAATAAGACTGCTACTATTACTATTACTAACACAATTACCAATACCAAAATAAAAACAAGTGTACTTTTATGCGTAATCGTAACCTACATCACATGTAAGTGCAAGGCTAATGGAAAACAGCATCAATGAAAAGAATAACGCCTGCACACTGACTCCCAACCAGAAATGTATTTAGACGACATCCTGATCCCACACAGTTCTTCGTTTTGTCAAAACCATATTTGAACTGACAAAAACCCTATTTTAAACTGATAAAAGATAACACTGGGGTGGAAATGTTTAAATTATGGTTTGGAGTCAGTGAGCAGGCGTTACTCCAGTGTCCAGTGTGTGGCAATTCATTTTTTAACATTTTGAGACACTTAAAGCTGTGTTGTCATGACGACCAGACCACCGCCAGCTCAACTTCCCAGTAACGTATGCGAATATTTCCAAATGTCGTCCAATCGAAGCCAGCCTATTGTTCACTTGTAGGCCAGGATCAGATGGCCCGGCTGTTGGCGGTGTCTCTGAGGGAGGACGAGCTGAGCCACTCGCTGCAGGATTTGGACAAGTCTCTGGTCCAGGCTCGCAACACCCTGCAAGCTGCCTACACCGAAGTCCAGAGACTACTGCTGCTGAGACAGCAGGTACCACCACTAATGAAGAAAACGTCAAATGATACATTTTTCTGTTTTCCTTAGATTTCCATTCATTGGTTTACATTAAGTGTCTCTTCTGCTGTTCCAGTTTACCGCTGAGGTCAACGGTCTTAGAGCCAAGCGGATTGAGATCCTGCAGGAGATGCAAGGTACAGTTTACACTGACATGGAAACCTTGTGCTCACAATGGTCTCGGAGGCGACAAATAGTAGTTTCTTAATCTTTTCCAGAAGGGTACTCGGGAGCATCTAATGTAGCAGAGAAAGCCACCGCCTCATCAGCAGGAGCCGCCGCCGCTGCCGTGCAACCAAGACACTCCCCCCTTCCTTCCTCTAGTGCGTTCACGACTCCCCCCAACCAGCAAACACCTGCCACAACCCCGGCGCCATCTACCGCCCAACCTCACCCAACCGCGCTCGCTCTGTCAGCCAAGTCAGTAAAGCAAGAAATCTGTCATCCACCCACGGCTGGACGGGCCAGTCGGTTTGCCTCCTCAGACACCGACGCACCCTTTGCACCTTATGCACCTCTGAACCAACCTGTGCCCCTGTTTCCCCCTGACCTGCTCCCCCCGCTGCTGCTCAGACCAACACACTTGGCCGCGCCGACAACTGCTGCTGCCGCCTCGACGTCGGCGAGCACGCTTCTTTCCCCTGAATCGTCATCGGCCAGGCGGCGGGAGCGACAGACGAGGGAGGGGTGTGTGAGGACAAGGAGGTTAGCAAAGGAAGAAGCACAGCCGGCTGAAAGTGATTCTGAGGAAGAAGCGGGAGGAAATCTTGGCAAAGAACAAGTTAAAGGAAGAGAGTCCACGGCAGAGGAGCCTGTCCCCGAAAGAGGTCAAAATGCATCTGCTGCAGCAGCAGACCACGTTGACGGGAACGAGAGCGATGACTCTGTTAAAATGATGGAGCCCTCTAACCCGGTGGTTATTGACATTGACGAATCAGACAGTGAGGACTCGCCCGGGACTGTCTCAAATGTCCGTGTGGAGTTCAGTTCTGCAAGCACACAGACGTCTCAGCAAAATGACGATATCAGGTGAGATCCATCCTCGGGACAGTGTCGGGTATAGAGCCCCGAACATTACAGGGATGCTTCATCCGCAGATTCAGATAGGTCAATGTGAAACGTGACCAATGTTCTTCTTTTGACCCCCTTCAGAAAATGTCAGCTTCCTTTGCCAGTCAGAGATGCCAGCGCTCCTGCAGGTGAGGAATCTAAGTGGAGGTACAAAGGCAGATAGTGTTAGAAAAATGTCAAAATCAACTTAGTAACTGTGATTTCAGAGTCGGTTGAGGATGAAGAGCCATCCTCGGGAGTGTTTGTGAATCACGCCGGCCCCGTCCACGGCCTGCAAGTCCACGAGGGCTCGTTGTACACATGTTCAGGGGACAACACAGCACGAGCCTACAGTCTGACGGTAAGTTGTTCCGGGTCCAAAACGTTTTTGCACTGCTCAACACAAAGCAGTTGAGTCCCAATCCAGTGAAGGCCAATAAAATATTTTTCTGTGTTTTAAAGAAAATGACACCATCAATCACTTCAGCTCATTTTATTAGCACAAGGTTTTGGCCCTCAGACCTTCATCAGGCATCTCTATGAATTTTTCCAGTCTTTGAACAGTGTGCGGGATTATATATGTTTCCCTGACATGTTTTTTTTTTTTTTTTTCTTAAATTAATGAACATACCAGCAGTAAGCAAGACAGTGCGCAAGAGTTTTCTCATTTTTATTCAAGTTGTGCTTTTTCTCCGGCACATCTGTCACGTATTCAGGACTGCAGAGACTTTTTCAGTTAAAAAAACAAAACAAAAACCTTATATCATTGTTAAACCATAGTTTTAAATGCTGCTGCTGTTTCTACGGATTATAACTAGTAATTGTTCAGTAGGGCTACAACTGACGAGTATTTTCATTTTTGATTACTCTGCCGATTATTTTCTTGAGTAATAGATTTGTTGTTTTTGCTTAAAAAGTGACAAACGATAAATCGATTTAACAACATAGTTGCAAATTAATTTTTAAGTTTCCTAATGCCTAGTGTTGCTCTCATATACAAACACACTGACAGAGCCACAATACAGTCCTTTCAGTGACCGCGATACAGGTTGAATGTTGTGATTTCGTACTGAGTGAAATGTATGCCCTGTTTTTGTTTTTTTCCAACACTAATAATCCATATATTTTGTCTCTGCATATCCAGAACAGGCAGTGCCAAGCAGTGTTCGAGGGTCACACGAACAAAGTCAACTGCCTGCTGGTGTCATCCCTCCCGAACATGCCGGCACGCCTCTACACCGGATCAAGTGACCAGACCATCCGCTGTTACAGCATAAAGGTGCATAGCGTCTGGCCAAGCCTCACTGCGCCAACCCCCCCCCCCCCTCAGACATGTGTCCGCTTGTGATGTGCATGTTCCATCCTTGTGGAGTCGATCATTACGGTGGTTGATGTGACATGTACTTTTGGGGGAAATTATTCATTTGTTCTTTAAGAAGGAGATTTGCTAAATACATACTTTTTCAGTAGTTATCCTTCACTTGCTGAATTACTTTTAACCGTTATACTTTAAACTATACACTCGTACCTGTAAGCTTAGTACCGCCTCTTAACTTGTGTTTTGCATTTTTTGATGTTTTCAGTTTCTTTTCTTTTTCTTTTTTCTTTTGTGTAACCCCACCCCATCCCTCCACTTTAGTCAAAGAAGTGTCTGGAGCAGATCTCTTTACCAGACAGAGTGCTGTGCTTGCACATAGCCTGGAATACTTTGTATGCCGGGCTCGCCAACGGATCAGTTGCTAGCTACGATTTAAAGGTGAGTGTTAGCGGGTTATTTTCATACAGGAGAAATGAGTCATTAATTCAGTACCGTGAGTGGTTGGTATTTATTGTGCTTTGACATTAGAACCCTCATATGCGGTAGCTCAGCCATCTTAACTGGGTTTATTTTAGTCAGATCATGAGCATACTGCAGGTCTCGCCTTCATCTTCTCCGGCCGGAGTAATCTTTCCGACAGCCGCTTAAAAACGTCAGCGGGATCATTCCCTCTCGCCCTCAGTCGCATTTTCTGTAACTTCGTCTCTCTCATCAGACTCTGAGGCAGCTGGATGTTTTTGAGTGCCACGGCCCACGAGGGGCGAGCTGTCTGGGTACGGCGCAGGAGGGCGCCCGCCGGGTGCTGCTGGTCGGCTCCTACGACAGCACCATCAGCGTGCGGGACGCCAAGAGCGGCCTGCTGCTGCGCTCACTGGAGGGTCACACCAAAACTGTACTCTGTATGAAGGTGGGGGAAGAGAAGCGGGTCTTCACGCTTAAATAGTTTTTATGTTTAATAGTTTTAGTTGAGATAAGGAGACTAAAGAGACTCTTAATCAGTAGAGAAATGATGACTGCGTCAGGAGCACTGAATTATACTTCCCTCGTTGATTTCAGGTGGTGAACGACCTGGTCTTCAGCGGCTCCAGTGACACATCTGTTCATGCCCACAACATCCATGTAAGTGTTAAAAAAAAATTCCCCCGGACTATATGTGATGCATGAGTATCAAGGGTCAGGAACCTGCAGGGATTTGCTAGATGATCAACATGCTGTGCCATGAAAATGTTGATATTATTTAGACTGATAATCCTAAAGTATATATATATTTTTTTTATCATCTTGTCCTTTTTTTTGTGTGTCTGTTTTTATATTTACTAGTAAAACTGAATAAATCCTGATCAGAGAAAAAATGTCATTAAATTTCCATTAATGCCAGTGCCCATCTCGGTTTGTTTTTAGTGGGTTTCTGCTGTTTATCCTTCATGCTTGTGCCTTCAACCGTAACGTTTATCTTCCATCGCTACGTGCAGACGGGCGAGTTGGTTCGTATCTACAAGGGCCACGGTCATGCCGTCACATCCATTGTCATCCTGGGGAAAGTGATGGTGACAGCCTGTCTGGACAAGCTGGTTCGAGTTTATGAGCTACAGGTATTTATGACTCAATTTTTACATCAGCCATTTGATGGGCTGATTACTGAAGCAGTTCAACTGGCTTTACTCGGGTTGAATTCTCTCAACTTAAGTCCTCAAATCAAATGAAGCAAATATCAACATGTGAAACTCTTCCCTTCAGTTCACACTGTATCACCATCCAGTGTAGAGCACACAAAACAAGCATGTTTTGCTTTGCTAATTATAATTAGACCTCCCATAGTTTCCATTTGTAGCATCAGAAACGATTAATCAGGTCTGTTTTTTGAATTGAATTTTTTTTATTTCTCTTATATTCAATCTTGATAACTTTATGAAAAGATCTTAAAATGTGGAATGATCTGTCTTCTCCCTAGTCCCATGACCGCCTGCAGGTGTACGGGGGCCACAGTGATATGGTGATGTGCATGGCCGTCCATAGGAGTGTGGTAAGTGGACCGAAACTGGACTAACCATAATCGTTTGAACCTGAGCGACAGAGGTTCCTTTTTACGAAGGACTGCTGAATGCTTATGGTCATTTTAACAGCGTGGCCTCTTTTTCCCGTATTTGCATTGTTTCTGTCCTGTGCAGATCTACACAGGCTGTTATGATGGCAGCGTTCAAGCAGTGAAGCTCAACTTGATGAAGAACTACTGCTGCTGGGTAAGGACTCAGCTTCGTTATACAGCGAGTGAATCTTAAAGGAGAAGCTTTATTTTTTCAGTAAAATGGAAAAATTTATATTGTCCTTACATTTGTCTCTTGTCCAGTGGCAGAACTGCTCTCTAATTTTCGGCATGGCGGAGCATCTTGTGCAGCACCTTGTTAGAGATCACACCAGCCCGAATCACCACACGGTCAAATGTCGCTGGAGAGGCTGCCACACTTTTTTCGCCACACAGCAGTCAGTACGGCAGGTAATGACCCGGGCCCCTATTTAACTAATGATTTCCATTAGCGAATTGGCGACGCCATATGTCCTCTAGTCGTAACTAAGTTGATCATCTCACTAACTGCTTTGTCATAAACGTGGAGGTCCTCGCACCAGGCGCGAACACTGAGCCCTGAAAGCTGCCGCTCTCTAGGGGAAGAAGTTCCTCAGTCTGGCGTTTTTGTTCTCCCTGCAGGAGCTGCCCGAACACATGCGGAGCCACGTGGACAAAGACCATAAAGTGCAGCCTTGACTGGAGCGGAGGTAAAGTGATGCAGCAGATGAGGCTGGAGTTTCATCCATTACAACATACAAGCTTTTTTTTTTTAATTTTTTACCCAGATTTCAGGGTCCTCTGTTTTATGGACTTGCAGTTTCTGTTCCGTTTCTTTCCTGTGTCTTTTAGCATTCCAGCCTCTGATCGCATCTCCTCTGGTCTTGGACATACTGTGCGACCTCCGTTTTTCTCTGAACAGTGACGGCGAGACAAGAGAGGCCACTCGTTGTTGACCCCCCCGAAGCTGTTGTATGAATGGACTGAGACGTTCAGTGTCAAACTGCAAAAAAGAGACACGTAGTGTCCCACTTTTGTTTAACACCATTCTGTGCCTCGGTCGGTAAGAGATGATGTTAACAGTCAACCAGTCAGTTGCTTTGTTATCAGTAATGATGAGAAAAATAATTCATGACTTTGAGATCGCTTGATCGACGTTTTTTTGGGTGTTGTTGTTGTTGTTGTCACTGTGAATAAATGACCTGGGGCTTTAGACACCATGAAATATAAAGTATTACACAATATGGCTCTTCAGAAATGTCATATGTGAAGCTCATCAGTCAGAGCATTTCTACAACTATGCAGCGCTGGTATAAATTTTGTGAAGCAGCTTATACTGTAAATTGCCTTTTTAAAATCCAGCTTGTTGGTTAGATTTTTATTGATGATTGTAAAAGCAAAAGAGAGGGGAAAAAAATACATAGATTGCATCTCAGCCCTTAGTCTGTGATACCATCCATCAGCTCACTTGAGAACCGTTGTTAAGAAAACAAAACCTCCCAACTCTTTGAAACGTCCTATTTAAAAACTATCATAGATCATTTTTGCTGATTTTTGGGAAGGGTCAGGGCTTTCCCTTCATGAAACCAGTGGTCTTTGAGGATTTTCAAGTCCCTTACTGTAAAGTTTTTGAACATTTAACTACTGAGATTGTCCTCTCTTCAGTGTGAAAGGGACGATTTTGTGGAAATTAAAAAGGGGGAGAAACAGGCTTAATTTGCTGGTATACCTATTTAACTATAGAAGGTGCTGTTCAGGACATAAATCCAGAGTTTAAAATCCATAGGCTAATATTTAGCAACCTGTACTTTCTGTATAAATAATACATTTTTTTTTTACCTCCATTCACCTGCTTTCCAGTCAGATTTCTTTTTTTTTTGGATCAGTCTGTTATTCCAGATTTCAGGTTTTTCATCAAACACCAACGCGACCTGTTATTTTTCCCAAACTTCACAGCTTTGCGATACTGTATCCTTCATTTTCTTCCTGACTCGGACTGTCGTCTTTTGTCACACTTGCACATGTGAGAACTTTGAATTTAATTCCTCATGTGGCGAAAAAGAGGTTTGGTTATTACATATAACATCATTAAATATGAAAATCCTCTATTAAATTACATCTTGACATTTCAGAGAGAATTATTCTAGGGAAAGTTCCTGTCCCCTAGGTCACTTTGTACCACACTCATTAGAAAA
Source organism: Xiphias gladius (assembly GCF_016859285.1). Classification (NCBI taxonomy): domain Eukaryota; kingdom Metazoa; phylum Chordata; class Actinopteri; order Istiophoriformes; family Xiphiidae; genus Xiphias; species Xiphias gladius. The sequence goes on along the minus strand of NC_053403.1, from coordinate 9,464,108 downwards.
CTCATGTCTTTCTGGGCTATGTAAGAAAACAGAGAAAGTTGTCAGAACAAACTGTCCAGAGACTAACTTGTATGATGCTGTATTAAATTTTCTCTTTCCGTTATACTTTACAGTATGTATTTCATTTGTAATTGATACCTACTGGATGTGCACACCAATAAAAAGACAAATATCATTCTCAGTGTTCATCTCCAGTATATTTTAAAAACAATATACATTAAGTATTTCTGTAAAGATTAAACAAAATGCGTGTTCACTGAGTGCTCAAATTCAGAGGTTTCTTTCTTTAGCACTGATAGTTGTAGCTCTGCAATGCCAACCACATATTGTTTACAACATGGGAACTTTGGCAACAAAGGCCAACTCTGCACTTGTAATAGTACCAGTGTCTGTTCACATCATCCAACTGCCTGTTTGCCTCAGCGTCTGATGTTGACACCAAGATTTTGTTGTAATCACAACCTGTGCAAAAATACATTTTGATCAATAATGCTTAGGAAAAGAGAGAAAACTGAGGGACCATCCGGGTCATGACAAAGCTGGTGTCAAAAACTTGAGCGCGGAGACTCTGCAGCTACGTCGGGGCTCAAGTAGGGGACCTAAGAGTACATGGTCAGCTGAAGCCACTGCAAAGAGAGGAAGAGAAAAATGTAGATGAGAATAAAGGGTTTCATTTTGAAAATAGACTTATAATGTGCTCTGAGTGAGCAAAAAAATGCAAAACACTGCAGGCTGTTACGCAGTTCAAGACAACGGTATAAATTCTGCCTTTAGTGAAACGCGATTGTTTGCGTTGTCAGAGAGCCGTTGATTCACGTTTTTTGAGGCTGTAGTTCAGGGAGCTCAAGGTAACAAAGTCAAACTGCTTGTTTAATCTGACCTACAGCTCAAAACCCCCAAAAAATTCAATTTACTATGATTTTAAAAAAAAGAGAAGAGCAGCAAATCCTCATTTCTGAGGCTTGAGACAGCAAAGGTTTAGTGTTTTTCCTTAATAAATGAATCGAACAATTACTCAAGTATCAAAACCATTCTATTATATTTTTCAGCGCTACATTACTGTCTATATTTTTGGTTGAAGTGGACAAAAAACACCTTCTGGTATAATGAAGTCAAACGCGGCATCACCTCAGCCTCAAAATACAGTCAACGTTTTAAAAATGTAATTATCAATTTAGTAAATAAGTAAATTAGTAATTATTACAGGGCTACACGTGTTTCTATATTTCTCGCCCTTAGACCAAAGTCGAGTTTTTGCAAGTCCTACATAGCCCTTCATTACAAACATGTCTCAAAGCTCTCATTAATCACAGGGCAAATTTAAGTCACACCATATGCAATTAAATATAAACATGGACTAAAACCCAGCAACATTTTTTGACGTCGTGTTGTAAAGCAAAATGCTAAAACTGACACACCTCCAGGACGTTGAGTTTGATTACTCCATCTCCGTCTTTGTCAAAGGCATTGAAAGCCCCTGCAAGAGACACAAGAGACTTCATATTAACCTTGAACTCGTGTAGTTGGGCTGGGCTGCAGTTAGTGGGTTAGCCCTGCAAAGGTTCATAGAAAGCATAAAACATTCCGTATTTTTTATTTTTCAACATGAATTTAATTAAAAGCAATAGACAAATTAATATTATTTATCTGTTTTATCACTAAAATTAGTTCATTAAAAGATATGTTTTGGTCAAGAAGCTCCCTGGCAACCTACAATAACAAGATATCAATATTTTTCGGTAAATTTCAAATGCACAAGCTCAGGGACTTACTGAACATGCCCTCTAGCCTCACGAAACAGCAGATGTAACTGTCGAAGTCGATGTTGAGGTGTTCGTCCGCGTAGCGCATTGCTATGATGTCGTATAACTGTTTGTTGAGGTGAAACCCTTCGTGTGGAGAGAAGGAAACAGACATTCAGGACTCATGGCTTCACGTAGTTACAGGTTTTTTAAACGAGAGGCTGGGAAGTAAGGGGGTGTGATTTCTGACAAAAGGGAGCGGAAAGCTGGGGGAAAAATTAGGAATTTAATTAATTTATTATAATATTCCATTGTGAACTGCTAATCACTAAAAGAGACAGAATCTGACTAAGTGTTACCAGTGTTATGTGTCTAACACAAATAAAGTTTCATTTCTACTTTATTACAATTAATGAGTAATTCTGTAAAAACATGGAATCTAGAAATATGAATTAAATCTAAAGTGTGAGTGTAGAAACACTGAGTGGTTAATTCTTAAAGTTATTTCCGTCAAGCTGCTCACCTGCATCTTTAACAGCGTTCCTCATCTCAAAACTACTGATGGAGCACGAATTGTCTTTAATGTAACGCTTGAAGATCAGCTGCGAACACAAGGACACTGGCAATCAGATGCAAACTTGGTGGGTTGTGTAAGATGAAATATGAGCCGACGTAAAAGGTGGCTAAAAAGCTCCCCACCTGCCACTCCTTGATCTTTCTCCACAAGTGCTTGAACTCCTGCAGGTTCAGCTTTCCTGTCCCATCAGTCTGGGAAAAGGTCAATTATAGAAAAGCCAACATATAGCATTGCTGGTTAAGCCATTTTGAAAGTGGACATGGGATTTTATTTGCAGTGCTTTTCTTTTTAAAGAGAACTGGTGGTCTAACCTCTGTGGTTTTTCCTACCATTTGATAAAATGTGGCATGGCGAACCAGCAAAAAAAAAAAAATCTTAGATCTGGAATGAAAGCAGCCCAGTGCAGGTTCTGCATTAGTTCATGGTTTATTTTTCATAGCCACCATGTGTCTTCTTTATTTTGCTGCTATCCAGTGGTAATGGAGTCAAGAATGACAATTTGGCATCCACTCCCGAAACCCAACCCGGTGGTACAGAATAAATGATCTGAAAGCAGCACATAGACTGCACCTGTTTTTTTTGTTTTTGTTTTGTTTTTTTACCAGAATTGTTTCATTTTTCCACAAACTAAAGCTTATGCGATCAAAAATAATCTGAAAGTTGCTGTAATCCCCTGATTCTATTCACAATAACTTTAAAGATTAAGTTTTTCAATTATGTTGATGTTGTCAAAGAATGGAACCGAATGTAATAACCGATTTTCATATTTCCCCCCGCTACTTAGGTGTACTTTCAAAGGAGGGTTATGTATTCATTCTTCGTGCTCCCAACACGATCACGCAGCTGCACATCCGGAGTTCTGCCATAAAAAAAAAATCCTCTTAAACTTACAAAAACGTGTGGGGAAGCCTGTACATTTTGTGGTTGATCGAAAAATTGGACTTACAGCTATTTAATAGCATTTACCATTTAGGAAAAATAGTTTGCCTGTTCTACCACTGGGCAGCTCCGCTGAGCAACTGGAGATCACTAGAGGGATTCAAACCAACGACCTGCTGATGCCACCTTCATAGGCAACATGAGGCTTCTCTGTTGTTCCCCATACACACACACACACACACACTTGTCTAGTTTAAAAACCAGCAGAAAGGATACATCCATCAAGGCGATCATACTCCGACACGTCTCAAGGCTGAAGCCTTCGTCGGTCTTTATTTCAGTATCTGTGGAGAAGCACAACTTGGTATGAGGGATCGCCGCATGACACAGACCGCAACGATGATGCTGGTCGTTGCAGCGCACTCACGTTTGGCGAGTACGTTCTTCATGACCGTTTTGAGTTCATTGGCACAGATCTGCATGTCCTGGTGGACGGAGGAAGCACGTGTTTCATAGGGACTCAAATACAGCGCACAGTGTTCACCCTGTGTTGTCCTCATTCTCGCTGGTACTCACCTCACCAGCAATCTGTTGGTAAATGGCATAGAACTGCTTTTCCTCCTCAGTCTCTTCCTCAGGTTTTAACAGCTTATGCTGAAGAGCAGATAAATAGCGTTATTGGTACCAGAAAGAAATTGTAAAATCAGTTTTGAAGGGCTTTATGAAATTTACCAGTAAGTATTTTGAAAATATAAGGGGAAGTGGTCTGAATGTCAGTCCTGCCTCACGGAAAACTACAGAAACAGTGAAGTTGAGGAAAAAGGGTTGGAAGTTTTAGCAGGACCAGTTTATCTGGTGCTTCTGATTTTATCCATTATGATCACATTTAGCTACTTCCCTTTTCATGTGATGAAACAAACTAAATTACCAAGACATTTGAGCATCAAAACACTTTTTTTTTTTTTTTTTTTTAATTACAGGGAACAGCTCAGAGAAAGTTGGTGAATTGGCTTCAGCTAAGACCCGCTGCAACCGCACTCCAGCTAGTCTTTAACTTTTCATAGTTCTCCAAATTTTACATGTTGCTGTTTTGTCGCTGTTTTGTTCTCAAAATTGAAAAATTTGTATGGTAAAATCATTTTTTTAATAGTAAAACGGATGTCAAAAGGCCAGTTTTGAGCAATATTACTGCGTTCTGGAAATGTAAGGCAGAATTGTGAAATCTCCATCCTGATAGAGAGGGACTTTTTCTGATTTTGAAAGCAAAAGTAGGGCGATGTAGATTTTTTTTTTACAAATTATTTTACCAGTTGATTTCACCACATTGTTCATAAATCGATATTACAAAAATCAGATAGCAAATGGATGGATTTTTTAATCATTATACCTCAGAACCTATGTGGTATCATTCATCTCCCACAATTCTTTATTTGGTAAGAAGATGTTATCTTTGGACCATTCAGTTTCAAAAATGTTCAAAGGGTTATTTCATTGCCTTATTTTGTTCCATCAGTACATGTTTTAAATGATTACCACTGGATGCATTTGCCTTACAGCACCAGAGGAGAGCAGCACACGCGAATAAGCCTCACAGAAAAACAGGTGCAGCTGAGCCACTTGAGACCATTTGGCTTCAAACTCAAAGTGACCCATTTGTTGCGAGGCCGCAGTGTTGATGTTGTGGCTCAAAAATGACTACACACACTCCGGAGATTACCTTCGGTTTCTTCTTCTTTTCCCCCTGAATGCCGTCATGCTCGATTTCTTTGTTGGCACGCGCTCTGTCTGACACAAATACAATAGGCTGGCGTGTGGGTAACGGCAGTGGTTGGTAAGAGGAGAGAAGAGTTGTAAAAGACAAGCAGAAGAGAAAAGGGGAAAGTTAATTTTCTAGTTATTCCACTGCTTATAATCTGTATATTCAATGATGGCACAAGCCATAACATTGTCAACATTGCTAAAAGCGGAAAAACAAAGAAGAGAAGCAGCACGGAAAGCTGAGTTTAAAAGCAAATCTAATGCTACTGCCACGTGCATGCATTACCTTTTCTTTCTTTTTCTTGTCTTGCTGATGGCCAATAAGACAAGGAAGGACAGAAGGATGAAATGAGATGAAAGGGAGGAAAACACTTGGATATTCAAGTCTGTTAGTAACCCTCGTGGGGAAAACAATGAGTGACAAGAAGGAAAGGTTTCGAGAGCAAAGTTGATGGAGTATGTAGGATACACAGCTGGGATTTACAGTATATCAAATTCAAACGGATATTGCAGTGAAAGTAGACAGTACTCTTCCTGGAGAAACCTGCAGTGCTGGTGGACCCTGCCCACATATTGTGATATTGTCTGTGGGTGGTTTGATGTCGAGGATACTGGGTTTTAGTATGGTAACAACTGTTAACAAATGGTGGCTTCAGAGAAACCCCGACTACTACGGACCTTTTCCGTGGACTCTTTCAGCTTCTGTGCACCTTAGAAAAGATGACTTACACTCTTTGACTACAGAGAGACGAGGGTGAACAATACTGGATGATATAAGACTGTTACTTCCAGGTAATGGACACTGAAAAATGCTTTTTTTTTTAATTTTTCACAGACCAGCTTTCCCCAGTTTTATTTATTGTTTTTTTTCTACTGGTATTGGTGGTTTATGGTGTCAAGAGGATCTAATAGTATAAATGTTGTCCTAATACATGTTTTCATTATCATTATCTCTGATATAGCGTTTCTCACTCTTAATCTTTACCATTATCTGTGACATAGTGTTGATTTATTGAGTACAGGTATAACAAGGCTGTGAAATTCTCACGTGATTGAAGTTTGTACTTAACTCACTTGTTAAAGTATTTGAATCTTTGACTCTGAGGAAGACCAATGTTTCAAATGCGTTGGCCTTGTTTTTATTATGTGGCCTTTCAACTTTTTTTACCTTGACAGAGCAGTATGCCTTGTACCACTGCAATATTGATCATAATTAATAAAATATATTTTGACCCCAATGCGACTTCAATTATGTTGCAAACCTGCATTCCGGCAGAGCCAATTGTGTTCTCCGTTTCCCTGTGAGGAAAAACAGACTCATTAGGGATTTCTCCCGTGCACCGACAATGGCTGTCATTTAAAGGCTTTGCTGCATTTTGCAGTTTTACTGTCAACAATCCCCAAAATAACATCGGGTGCACCACCGAATATGCCCTGCGCCCCACTCTCAGTGATCCTTACTCGGAGGTGCTCTGCTTCTCAGAGAAGACCCGGAGGATAAACTCTCCCTCTTCGTGGGGTTTAAAGGTCGTGGGGATGATGATGTACTCTCCCGGCGGCAGACGGAAACGCTCTGTTACCTCTCGCAGGTTAATGTAGGTCTTGCATTTAGCTTTGGAGGCTGTGTACAGGAAGAAGTCCTTCTGCAGGTGTTGATTCTGTCCACACATCTACGGATGGGAAAAAAAAAAAAACAATGAAAGTGTGAGATAAGAGTGATGAGATGGGGATGAGCCCAAAGGAAAGGGAAAGTAGCTCAACTGAAAAATGAATCGAATTAAACGTGCAAAAGATACTGTATGTTCCCCAAAGGTACATCAGGTCTCTGTTAGTGCTACAGCAATTAATCAATTAGTTGTTTGACCGAAAATCAAGGACAACAATTTTGATAAATTTGGAGAAGTACAAGTAATGATCATCATGGATGATACATGGCTGATCAATCAAATCAACATTCTGGTTATCTCATCACTCATATTTACTTCAACACAGCTGAAGTATTTATATAAAACGATTAGAAATTTTACAGATGTTTTTTTGCAATAAAGCAAAAAACTATTTTGTACTCGATTTAAAGTCTATCAAGCAAAAATACCAAATATTTGCTAGTTCTGGCTGTTTTGCTTTTTTCTGTTTCACATCACTATAAAGTTAACATCTTTGAATCATGTCAAGTCAGACGAAATTGCAATTTTGAAAGCGTCCCATTGTGGTCTGAGAAATCGTGATGGGCATTTTCACCAGCCTATTTTCTGACACACTGTAAGCTCAACAAAAAAACAAAAAAAGTTAATTTTTGAGCTTGGAAAGTATCTTGGCTTGTGTTATAAGGATTACCTCAAGCTTTCACAAAAGATTGACCAACTATATTACTACATGTATTGCTCAAGTCCACACACACACACAACTCTTTGGAGATACAGGTCAATACAGGGAAAGCGCTGACTTCATCAAAATAACATCCTTCTCCAAGGCAGGCATACCTCCTTTGGTACCTACAGAGAAGAAGAAGAAGAAGAAGGAAGAAGTTCAACCCCAGTGAATGCACATTGGCTTGCTGATACCAGAGGAAGGCAGAGATGTTTAGGGTCATGTGATCGCTACCTCGTAGATGGAAAACCCGATGGTGAGGAATCTGGCCCCTCGATGGCGCTGCATCCTCCGCCCTTTCTGCATCAGAGCTACGACCACGGTGCAGGCCACTTGTCCGTCCTCTGGGTCGTCATCCTCCTCATACAGCTGCAGCCGATACTGAGGGTTCGTCCAAAATGTGTCTGTAAAACACAGAGAGGAAATCTGCACAATGGTGTCATACGAGAGCAGCCTAAATAAAGAAAAAACAATGAGCCATTTGAAACTCAAAGAGTTTGATATTGGCTTTTAAAGGAACATAGGCTGCAATAAAAACCGATGCATGAAGGCCAAGGCCTACCTGGGAAGTTCCTGCAGCCGCCAGCAGAGCTGCCTCTCACCCAGCGACCCTCATTAACCGACACCGTCCAGGTCTTTCTTTCGTCACCCTGCAGTGTGTCAGGGGTCATGTTACACATCTCCAGCTTAGTGAAGTTCCTCTTGAAATCATCAAAACACATCCTGGAGGGGAACATGAAAGAGGAAGCTTGTAGGAGAGAACAACCTTCTGGAGGTGGGCTCCCTCCTTTATTCTTCTTCCTGCGTTTACTTTACTCCATCCTCTTCTCTGTTAAAAGGGGTTTTTTTGGGGGGGGGTTCTTCCTCATCTGAGGGTCTAAGGATAGAGGATGTTGTATTCTGTACAGATTGTAAAGCCCCTTGAGGCAAATATGAGATTTATAATATTGGGCTAAACAATTAACAATGGATTTGACATGACTTTAAAATTAAACTGTGAAGAACTTGGGACAAGACTAAAACACTTTACAGTGGCGGCCCTGTACGGTGGTGATGGTCATCACACAAGAGAGCAAAAATGTTAAAAAGGAGACGTTGCTCTTTTTGGGTCTTTACCATTAGTTTGGCGAAATGAAAGTGGAGCAAGTGGCTGAGGGTGAATTATATTGTGTCAGCCTCAACTGTACTTGGGCTCATTTGTGATAAGAGCTGAATGCTAACGTGCTAATGGTACTGACATATTTATTTATTTGCACATACATGATGTTAATGTAACATTTAGCAAATTAATTTTAACTCTGATAACTTGGTGCAAAGGTGTGTGCCAAGTTTTGCTTGAAGATTACAATGAATCGAGAGAGGAATAGAGAATAATATTATGTACATCATACATTGTTCATTATAAACAATAAACACATTACCTCTTGTGCACAAATAGCAAATTCTAAATGCATTGTTACATCTCCTGGGAAGCAACTTCAACAGTGGTAAAAATGTTAAATTAATATTTTATTATAAAAAAAAAATCACATTAGGATTTAACTTAGTTAGTATAACAACGTGTGTAGAGTAAACCAATGTTAAGTGTGTTGGCATGCAAAGTTAGAATTAAAAGTACAGCTGGTGGTTGTTGGTTTTAATGAATCCCAATAAACTCTGTTGAACAAATGGAAACTTTGACTTGTTGGTGGTGGCAAACTGAATTCCATGGTTCAATAGTGGACCAAAGTGCTGAACAAACCAAATTCTCAGATGTGATGGAATAAAAGTCACCGCGGCTTCACTAACCAGAACTCACTCGACTCCACAGTCTGTTTTTTTAGGTTCTCCTGGTCTGCGATGGAAATGGTCGACCATTCCTTTGAACTATGGAAAGATAAAACCCAATTACTGAAACCGTACTAATATTCTGTATATCCACCACAGCATGAAGAATTAAAACTCAAACTCATGAAGTCGCTTGGTATGGTACAGCCTTATATCTGGCCTAGTAGCATGTAAGGAGTTTATCGGTCAGACCTGGGTCATACGGGCTAAAAATACTAGCAGATGTACTACATCATAATATATAATGGGCAACTTAACATAAACAGAATTATACACAAGTATTATAAGATTTGGTGTGTTATCAGGACAAATGTTCCTGGTCAAATCTTACTTTGCACTCCACGGTCCCTTCCACAGCACCCAACCCCAGGGGTTGCGCAAGCGAATCAGGCGAATTCTGGTGTCCTTTGCAACCAAATAACACTAGAAACAACACCTCATTAGCATTATTGGAAATGACCTTCTCTTACAAAAAATGCTAAATCTGCATTTACAGAAAGTGGACATTTCACTGCACCTCCTCCAGGCCTATGATGGAGTAGGCATGGCCTTTGACCAGCCCCTGCTCGGTCCTCGTCTCCATTTCACTGGCTGAAATAATCTGAAAGATGCAACACATGTCAGAGCGAAAAACACAGACTGGATTTTGAGGCAATACATCTTGCCAAAACATAATATGAATGCATCAATCTATTCTAGATTTCACGGTTAGCATCTAGTTTTCCTAAAATCAAGTTATAAAGATGTGAAAGTGGGACAAAAATCCCATTTCACACAAAGATACAGACTGAGTTGCATGGGAAAATAAAATTGCCCAGCTTTTATTGATGGTTTCACTTATTTTTCATTTATAGCTATTGTCCCTGACATCCACATCACTTCATGGCTCATAGAATAAAACCATTTTTTGGTAACCGGATGTTTGTTAACCTGGATACCACACGTAAGGGTGCATCCCCCCATGCTTTTTGTTTGACTATTTTCTCCACCACTCACATCTATGGAGCAGCCCATCAGCGAGCCTCTCTCCAGCGCCTTCCTCATGATGTTGTAGAGGTCTTTCTGCGCCTCGGACAACTCGAAGAACTCGGTAACTCCCCCTGTGAAATCCTCCATGGCTTCCAGTGTGTTCCCCCCTTTCAGTGCCTCATAAGACCCGTGCAACCTGAGAGAGAGAGAGGGCAATCATGCTGGTCAATGCGCTGACATGTCTGTTCTCCAGGGCTTGGATTTTTCAGTGTCTGTAGCCAAATTTGGAAAAATGAGGGCGTAGGAGATGTGTTTCTTGTTAGTGTCTCTACACTGCAAAAGATATACCTTATTAAGACATTTGGTTCAGTATTGGGTCTTAAAACCTGTTTCACTTTAAGTTCTAGAAATACCAGTGAGGTAAGATGTCAGTGGTTTAAATCATCTCGTAAAACACCTGAAATGATTTCATGTCCCCAGACTTGAACTATTTAAGAAAGCTAGAGCTGAAGGCTCAGTTCCAGACTCAAAGGCAAACTCCAGTGGATGGGGGGAAATTGGAACCAAACTAAACTAGAAAACGCACTCAGTAGAATGCAGACCTCCATCAAGGCGAATGTCAAAAAAAAAAAAACATACACAAGACTTTGGGGGAAAAAAATGGAAATTCATGGTAAAATGATCCGGATCTGCCCCAAAATTGAATAGGTGCTTCCCTGGCCTATTTCCCATTCCTCCACCAAGTTCAGTGCTAATCAGTTCAGTACTTTTTATCCAGCTGACAGACTAACAAACTACCAAACAGACAGACACAGATGAAAACATAACCTCCTTGGTGGAGCAGAGGTGTTGAGTTAGCAGCAACACGTTTGTGGTCAAGACTTGGCGAGCTGCAGGCCTCTGCTTTGCGGGGGACATTAATAGACTCTGCTTACTTTGCATAAGCTTTTTCCAGAAGGGCGCTCCAGAACTCGTTCTTTCTGAAAGATTTGGTGAACACCAGCTGGTTTTTGCAGGTGGGAATGCGGTCGTCCACAACCACATCGATCCATTCGCCATAACGCCAGAACTGAAAAAGGGAAAACACAACAGAGGGAAGGTAGGGAATCAGTAATGAGACAGTGGAGAGAAAACATAACCAGGCAAAGAACAGGTCCTGCCATTATAGGTTTTAATTAAAGTCTTGGTTAAAGATTTTTTAATCAACTATTTGTTTTTTTCCTCTTCTGAAAAAGTTAATATGATCTGACCAGTACAGAGTTTTTTGAGGCCATTACTGATATTGATTTTGTTTTTAATTTTTGAAAACATCTGACAACAATATATGGACAGATATATATATACTTCAACAAATATTTCTGGAAAGGATCCCTTTAACTTGGATTTCAAACAATTGTGATGATATGTACTAAACATGACATTTACAGTTGAAAATAAAAATAAACTTGTCAGTGATCTCAGTGGAAAAACTATGTAATGGACACATTGCTCCTAAACTATGCGTAACTTCTTAAAAAATGTTTTTTTGTACTGCAATATTGTGTTATTTATCAGCCAACATAACATAACACCAATACAAACATAAATGTATCTGCAATAAGCTGATATCCGCCGATATATCAGCCAGGCTTATTTATCTAAAAATCAAATATCCTGTGTTTGGCAGGACATCACAAGTGAAAACGATGTCATATATATCACATGTGAAACACATTTCGCCTGTGATAAATTCACATATAGGCATTTGAGAAATTTATGAAATATCATATATCAGATGTGAAATGTAAAAGCTCACATGTAAAAACATTAATTTATTGGGCTTTTTTTTTGTTAAGATTCCTGTTTGTATCCTTCAATAATTATGTATTCTAATCTACTCTAACCAAATCTAAACTGTGTTGGGTCTTCAAGAGTCACTACATCAAAACAGCGATACGATTTAGAAGAGCATGAAACTTCAGTTGTTCGTTGCACAATATGTCAGGTGTCCACTTAAAACCTGGAAATGGAAGATGCCGGCGTAGTTCTCAGTGAAGCTCTGATCTGGGGGAATCACTCGGTACAGCAACTTCTCGTTCAGCGTCAGACAGGCAATGGCGGCGAGCAGCCAGCAGTCACCTGTCAAGGAGCAGATTGACGAGCTATGAAAACACTGGATCCAAACACACGGCTTCATAAAGTAGCAGTCGCCACAGATGGAAGCCACATTGCTGCAGGTGTCAGTAAGGTGACTAAGGCTCATGCTTGTGGTCATTCTAGCTTTCAGGTGTATGCTGGTCTGAACACAATGCCTTGTCTTCAGCCTACGTTCTGATTTATCTCCTCTTTTTTTTTTTTTTTACCTTGCCCCTCAACAACCTGGTTTCTGCTGGTCCTTTTTTTTGTTTTTTGCACCACTGAAAACTTTATCTGGATATCCATCGGGCACCAGGAGCCCTTCAATTTGCTGTTTCTTTTGTACAGCTCCCATGCTGGGGAACCCTCTTTTTTTTGTTATGATATACTTATTTTCTCTTCTAGTACTCTGAACATGCAGGCTTTAGTAACATAAACAAGGTAACGTCTTATCAAAAAAAGGGTGCTAGAATGTGCGCGCCATAAAGGGTGGCCGGGATAATCCGGGGAAAGTAGAGAGGGAAAGAAAGTTGTTTTATGTATCAAACCCCAAAATACCAAATTTGCAGCCATGCTCTTAGCCACTGTTTGTCTGATTCATATTCGCAGACAGCACAGTGTGTTTGAATCCTTTTAAACCACTTATTCGAAAGCAGAAACAGCTTAAAATGTTACCCAATTCTCCTTGACAGATGTCTGTCCTGTTGGCTCCATCTATGATGAACTCGGGGTTTCCACAAATTTCCTGTCATTAGAAAGTAAAAAAAAAAGAAAAAAAAAGTGTTAGGGGTTGCTTCTGAGCATGTTGTGAAATATATGAGCCATTGCTTAAATCTTTCAAATCAGGACAGTGAAAGATGAAAGTAAAAGCTGGAGAAGCTTCAATTTTAAATGTTGTTTGATCCAGTCTCTACGACAAGGAAAAATATCCTGCTTTAACAATATTTTTAGGCCCAATTAGGATGTCCTGCAGGACAGCATTTACTCTTTAGAGCACTACTAATGGTTCAAAAGACTGATCGGGTCCATGGTTGAAAAAGTCTGTATGAAGCACGGTTTAATTAACTGCCCTTCAGCCGTCAATGGATAACAATAAAAACTGATCACGCCTTACTAGGGTTGCAATACTTCTTTTTGCTACTGACCGAAATGTGAAATTATCAAAAACTGTCATCTACCAGAAGTTGTTTTTTGGATATCTGGTCAGATTAACAAATTTATTGACTTATTCTGTCTATCGAGTTCCTAATTTGAATCAAAATTTTGCCAATTTTAGAGAGAAATCAGGCAGATTTTTAGATTCTCGTTTCATTTAAGCAAAGTTCTTGTAGATCTTGTTTAGAAAGCACTTGACATTAGAAAGCTTTGCCCTCTTTTGTTGAACGTAGAAAAAAAAATCCCAGATTTCTCAAAGTGAAGTAGTGATCGACAATATGAGGATATGACCCTGAAACTGAAAGCGAGTTGGGGAAATTTCCCTGGCTGGGGTAGGCCTGTGACCATGAATCCCCCCTCTGCATCCGCCGAGGAGGCAGCTGTTAGAGGTCAGCTGGTCACGACCCTTCAGTCCTCCTGTACAAGTGATAATGCTGTGGTGAATGCGGAGAAGCCCTCACCTCATAACTACGTATCTCTGTCATGGCAGCTCGACTGACAGCTTCTGTGTCCCTAACGGAACCCGGAACTAACCAACGTAGTATCCAGCTGTCGTCAGAGATATGGTCATGCTCATATGGTGGAACATTGTTTTGGAGCACGTATTGCTTGTTGTCATGAAATTCATGTTGGAGGGTTACATGGTCTTCTGGTGGGGGGGGGGGTCAAAAGATGATTCAAGAAATAATAATGAAAAAGTACATTTCTGTTGAACATATTGTCCTTATTTTTCTGAGTTTTCTCTATTTTTTGCCTTTTTCCTTGTGAAATTTTGGATACTTTCACCTCATTTTAAAGGCCTCTAGGACTTTAAAATACTTCTGATGACACAATCAGAGAATTTAAAAAAAAAAAAAAACCACTATGTTTAGATTCCTCACAACTGCACACAATCAAGGCCAAATCATGGGAGGTGGGGTCACAGGCCAAAAACGTTAAGAACCACTGTTCTTTAAAACCGTCTGGAACCCATTTGGACAAACTAAAAGAGTATGTGATTATAAAGCAAAAGTCAACACAGCGTTTTCTAACTTTCCTGAACCGCTGCAAGCTGATTCTGAATCTACGGTTTTCAGGAGTTAGAAAACAGGATAATTATAGAGTATAGATATCAGAAATCAGGTCTCATGCTGTGTTTATTTAGGGGATTTACAGCGGTGACTCAAGTGCCTTCATCACAACACCGACCATAACTAAAGCCATAAAAGTGCAGCCTCACGTTCCGAATTTAGAACGGGCACCCCTGCCAACCCCAAGATGGGAATCATGTATCACTAATCTCAGCTGAGTGTCTAAAACTACAGTTATCATCTGCCATTAAAGTAGCAATCGTACTTCACTTTTCTATCACACTGGATTTTTTCAAAGCAGTGCAAACAAATTAATTTATAAAATAATGATAAATAATTTGGACATAATTTACGTATATGTAAGTGTAAAAATCAATGTATCAATGTATCAATTAATTAATAGTCATTTTATTATAAGCATTGATACTTGGATGAAAATAATTAAAACCAATAATCTCCACAACAATGAAATTAAACTGAGACTAATTAATTGTCATGTTTATGCTGTTCATGTCAGTGAGGGCAGTGGTTGAAAGTAACTGAGTACATTTACTCAAATACTGTACTTAAGTACAATTGCACTTTACTTGAGTATTTCCATTTAATGCTAGTTAAAAGGAAGTCTTTGACATTTTGGGAAATATGCTGATTTGCTTTCTTGCTGAGAATTAAATGAGGAGATTGATACCGCTCTCATGTTTGTACGCTAAATACGAAGCTGCAGCCAGGAGACAGTTAGCTTAGCTTAGCATGAAGACTGGAAACGGGGGGAAACAGCTAGCCTGGCTCTAACCTAAGGTAACAAAAATCTGCCCACCAGCACCTCTAAACCTCACTAGTGAACACATTATGTCATTTACTTAATCTGTAAGATTAGTTTTTTCCCCCCGTTTCCAGCCTTTGTGCTAAAATAAACTAAGCTAATCTCAGCTGAGTGTCTAAAACTACAGTTATCATCTGCCATTAAAGTAGCAATCGTACTTCACTTTTCTATCACACTGGATTTTTTCAAAGCAGTGCAAACAAATTAATTTATAAAATAATGATAAATAATTTGGACCTAATTTACGTTTATGTAAGTGTAAAAATCAATGTATCAATGTATCAATTAATTAATAGTCATTTTATTATAAGCATTGATACTTGGATGAAAATAATTAAAACCAATAATCTCCGCAACAATGAAATTAAACTGAGACTAATTAATTGTCATGTTTATGCTGTTCATGTCAGTGAGGGCAGTGGTTGAAAGTAACTGAGTACATTTACTCAAATACTGTACTTAAGTACAATTGCACTTTACTTGAGTATTTCCATTTAATGCTAGTTAAAAGGAAGACTTTGACATTTTGGGAAATATGCTGATTTGCTTTCTTGCTGAGAATTAAATGAGGAGATTGATACCGCTCTCATGTTTGTACGCTAAATACGAAGCTGCAGCCAGGAGACAGTTAGCTTAGCTTAGCATGAAGACTGGAAACGGGGGGAAACAGCTAGCCTGGCTCTAACCTAAGGTAACAAAAATCTGCCCACCAGCACCTCTAAACCTCACTAGTGAACACATTATGTCATTTACTTAATCTGTAAGATTAGTTTTTTCCCCCCGTTTCCAGCCTTTGTGCTAAGATAAACTAAGCTAATCTCAGCTAGCCGTTTTGCAGGCATTAGTTTACATCTATCGGACAGGTACGACAGAGGTATCAGTCTTCTCCTCACGCTCTCAGAGAGAGAGCGAATACCCATATTTTCCAAAATATCAAACTTTTCCTCTAATGCTGCTACTCCACTACAGTTATCTGACATCTGCAGTTACGTGTTACATTGCGGATTCATTTTTTTCACAATAATATAGGAAAAAGATTTTTTGGAAAATGTGATGCATTGTTACAAATTAAACCACCAACAGTAGATAAAGTAATTTAAATAGCTCATCCTTGACTTGAAACATTAGTGACAACAATGATTCTTACAGTCACATGTATGCATCAATAATATTAATACAAACATATACATAATATATCCTAATACATACAGTATATATGATATTATGACACCTTTACCTGTAACAGAGTATTTTTACATTGTGGCATTGCTACACACATTTTGAGTCCATGGTTTGTGTTTGCATTTCTGTCTGCTAGAGTTTACATCTTTGTAAGAGTGTCGGCAAGGAACTGTGACTCAAGGGACATACAGTATGTCTCTTGGTGCCTAACAGGGCGAAATGTCTTTTGCCATATGTCCTGCTCTCAGGGCTCCAGGTCGGAACCATTTGCAGTCAGAGGTTGAGCGGTTGGAAGACTGTCGAACCCTGTTACAAGTCATGTGTCTCAGAAAAATATGAAACCCTGAAGCCGCCACTGAGCTCCCAATATGTTTCCCAGCGCTGGCAGACAGCATCGTCCTGTATGAGAGTCAGCTGCCTCTGGTTGGAGAAGCTGATAATCCAGAGCTATGCACCCGCAACCATTCAGCCATATCAACTTGACACCCCACCCATGTACTGCGGAGGAAGTGATGAGATACACGGGGATTTTAGAGGAGAGGCTTCGGAAAAGCAACTGTTGGAGCCGCTTTCGCATTAGGTGTAACGCGGGCCTAAAGGACACGATGACAAAAGACTGGTACTCACCGTGGGACGTTTCCACTCAAACTTCATCATAGGTCTGTGACTGTAGAAGAGCGAAGAGTCATTTGCAGGGAACAGAGGGTCTTCAAACAAAACCTTCTTCTTTACGTATTTGTCTCGCAGTTCCAAAAAGGTCTTAAGACGCTTGGCATCCTTGACCGTCTCATTTCTGCTCAGAATCGCAGAGTAGATTGAGTTTGTCCCAGTTGGAGCGTAATCAGCTTTTTCATCAGCCCCGAGTGATGCTTCAGTGTCAAAAAGCACTTTCACCTTTGTGTCTTCCACAACAGGCACTTTCCCTTTATTTGCATTGTCCCCCATCTTATCAGTGTCTACCACTGCCTTTGGCGTTCCTATTTCGGAGGGCAGCTTATAAAGTCGAGTCCTTCCCTATTTTCAGAAATAGAGCATGAACTTGCAAAACAGCCAAAAAGAAACTTCCTGTGTCCTCCCTGACTCTGGTGATCACTATTAGTTCCTTATAAAATACTGTCTCTGCTCATGGACCGTCCCCAACCAACAGCCGCTCATACCAGCACTCACACAGTCACTGTTGTGTCCCTGGACCTAAATATAGGCCTCTTTAAAGGAGGGAGGGGGGGGGCTACTTGGAAAGCGACCCCTGATCTTGCCCCAACATTTTCAGGTCACAGTGTGCTGTTCAGTGGGACTGTCCCAAATCTATACCATAAATGCAATAGTGCAGAATGCACTGGTTATCACCTGAGGCAACCTTCTTGGAGTGTCATACAAATACTGCTACGTGGGTCAAAAGAAGACTAGGGAAGAAGTGGTGAGTATGGTCATTAACTAAATATGGATTACTATACTAAAAGCTCTAGAAAATAAAGCTTCTAGTTAGTACTTAGCATTAGCTGCAATTCTGACAGTATTTATTTAGTTATTTAGTTATTTTAACAGCATATTTTAATGCACCAATCAAATGTGTACCATTGAAATTCTATAATTATACATATATTGCACCTGTTTTGTTTTCATGTGATATTTTTTAAACTAAATCTTGCTGTTTAAATGCAATGAATAAGAAAAAAAATGAATATATAAAAAAGGATTTAGTATTTTCCACCTGTATCACACACATGGGAGAGTAGAGGGGGCTTTGAAACAACGCTTTGGTTGACAGAAAGAGTTTTAGTTGGTGGTTTTCACAGTTGGTTGCGGTCCTGCTGCAGGAGCTCGGGGTCATTACCTGAGTAGCTCTAAAAACCATCTATAACATCAGCTACGTTGACATCTAGTGGTAGAACAAACGACCCTGACATTGACTTCCCTTGCAGTGGTTTCGGTGAGGATGACAAATCCAAACACACTCAGCATGAGCCAGTGTTCAGTTGGCCCTTCCCTCTGTCAATCTCTGCCTATATCAAATAAGGAAAGGGAGGCGGCTGGGTGGAGGGGGTTGCCAGGTTCGACGGGGGGGGAAACCCGCATTCTTATTTTCGGTTTTAGTAAGTGTGGATGGGATGATGAAGATGGTGTTCTAAGACTGTGTTTTGTAAAGAAAAAATGGCCGGAAAGTTTGGGAATGATAGAATTAAAGAAATGTTCATGGCAAATCCAAATTCTGAGATTACTCTGCCCAAATTTTGGCTTTTAAATCAAAAGTATGAGACAATAATTCTAATGTGTGACTCTATAAGTCAATATAATCAAATATCCCATCTCTATCTCACAATTTTGACTTGACCACCATTTTGATGACCATGAATATTTTTTATTTTTGGTCTCGATATTTCATTTTTTTTTTTCTTTGCTGAAATTGGTTTCCATATTACCGCAATGGAAACAAGTTCGATAACATTTTATGATATTCATCAAACATGTACATAATTGTTTTCTTTTTTCTTTTTCTTTTTTAACACAAATGATCATGTTTTCCTAGTTAAATTAAGGGTGTTCTTCGTAAAGAAAGTAAACTTTTGTTTCTTGGAAGATTTGCTATGGACTTATGTGCTTAGGTCATGCAACTACCACCAACATGTTAGTGGTCCACGGGGGAAATATTTGCCGTCTTGCCCTTACTGATTGATTTGATAGTCAACTAATACACAGTGAACCTGGGACTTTGAGGGCCCCTGGAGGCTGGTGCCTGCTCTGCCCGTGGAACCCGGCATGTGACGATTAGTCGTCTCAGTGTCATAACAGTGCACTTGCTCACGCCTCGGCGAAATGTCGTGAACACACGTCCTCCTCCTGTGCTCATAATATATCTATATACGAGACGTCCCCCCGGGGATTTGAACACCGCGGACGGGGGATCGGATAAACCGCACCTGGCAACCAGTCTCGGCTCTAGCGAGAGCGGTGTGCGTCTGTAAGTTGTCGCCATCATATCTGGCTAAATGTTAACCTAGCTCCCAAGTCAGTCAGCCAGCCGTTGTGTCCGCGGATATAAAGTTGCTGAGATCGCCAGCCTCCCTTTGTTCCTTGTGTGGAGTTTTTTTGTGAGCTGGCGCGATGTTGGTAATCGGCAAACGCGTCTAGGATGTCGCTGTATTGTGTATAGTTTACCCACATTAGCGGAGCTGGAGTCTTGAGAAGCAGCAAGGGGCGGCGGGCTGCTAAAAAAGCGTCGCTACCTAACAGCGATTCCCGCTAGTTAGTTAGCCGGCGAGCAGGCAAACCTCAGGAGACACTCGGAGCGACTAGAGACGCGGCCGTGAGCGCTGCTAAGATCAACCGTCGCCGGTGGTTTCCGCTGTCGTCCCCCGTTGTTAGGTTTCGTAACGTACCGTAGCCAAGGAGCTAGCAGCGTCACGGGGCTAGCTGCGACTCCGCTGAGAAACCGAGAAGATCCGCGGCCAGCTGAGCTAAATAACCGGCTGGGATTGGTCTGCCACGGTGGGAGTCTGATAAACTGGAGCTGGCATCGTCACATTTCCTTTCTCTAATACGTACGTCCAACCATATGTGCTACTTTTACTCATATCCGTGATACGGTTTATATTGGCCTTTCCTGCAGAATGCTAAATCAGCTAACTTCTTGTCTAGAGTTCCTCCTCTCCTGCACCTGTGTTAGCCAGCTACGGCTACCAAGTGCATACCTCTGTCGTCCAGCTACTTTTAAAATGTAATCAAATTGCCAAGTTTTGTATTTGTGGACAGTTAACGAGCCAGTGTGTGTTTGTCTGTGATGCTGATGTTGTGTTGGGGCATTTCTGAATCATGCAGCAGGCTGCTGGGCCTGACAACCGAGAGGATGTCTGAGGGAGAGAACAAGCAGGCCCCGGACCCAGCCCAGGAGGTGAAGACGGAGGCGATGGCAGCTGCACCCGCGGGCCAAGGAGTGTCGTCGGTGTCCCCCCCCGTGTCCATGGTGACCCAGCCTCCAGCCACTGCTGCCACAGAGGATGAGGAAGAGGAGAGCGAGGATGAGTCGGAGATTTTGGAGGAAAGCCCGTGTGGACGCTGGCAGAAACGCAGAGAAGAGGTAGGGGATACGTCTGCTTGAGGGATCGGGTGTACTTCTACCGAGGTACAGATCAGAATCGATGCATGATTTTTGTCTTCTTTCTGAAGGTGAATCAGCGCAACGTCCCCGGGATCGATAATGCTTACTTGGCCATGGACACTGAGGAAGGAGTTGAAGTGGTGTGGAATGAGGTCATGTTCTCGGAGAGGAAGAATTTCAAACTACAAGAGGTGGGTACAGAGTTGGGCCGGCGCAGAGAGATGTGTTTGAAGCATTTGTACACTGCAGCAATATCTCATCGTGTGTGATCATGATCATTGTGAGGATGATGATGTCAGCAAGAGAAGAGCATTTATTCTTGCCAGTAACTGAATACCTTGACGTGGTGTCTAGCATTGTTTTTCGCTGTGTCGCTTTCTTTGCTGTGGTCTTACTAACAATGTGAAAGCCTGCTGGTTTTCATTTCCCCCTTTGGCAATAAGCTCCTTAGGCAAGCGGTCGGACTTGCTGCTGCCAGCAGCATAGCAGAGCGCACACGCTTTGCGTAGGTAGTTGCAGAAAAAGTTTTCAGAAATTTGAAGTGGAGGATGAAAGCAGACCAGCGGTATTCAAGCCTCTTGTTTGCACGCACTTGTTGTCATTTATAGGCATTTAACCTGATGGTTTTGCTCCATTCAGAAGTGGGTTCTATTTTTTGACAGCTTGTTTGCAGAAATCGCATCAGCTGAAGATCGCGTCTGGTACCCACTTATTAAACCAGAAAAAACATTAGAATCATGGTGTAGCCTGGTGGTTAAGATGCAGAACGTATTACGGCAACATCCACTGTCCACTCCCAGCCAGAGGACCCTTTCTGCATGTCATTCCTCTCTCTCCCCATGTTTCCTGTCCCTCTAAACTGACAATGTAAAATAAAGGCAAAAAGCCAAAAAAAAGAGAATCTGGGTGTAATTCTGTGCAGTTAGTCTGTTCGTCCTCAAGCAAGATATGTAACCCATAACTTTAGTAGTTTGAGCTGCTCACGCACCAGTTAGTGATTGACTGTTTGTAGCAGGCAGCTTTTCAGAGTAAATATGCATATGGCTGGAATAAAGTCAGGTGTTTTAAATCATTTGACCTTGTCTGGCAGTTTTTAAACACATATTTTCTCATTAATTAATTGGCTGATGGTCTGTATGGAGTAACGAGCTTGACCCAGAATTGCTTTTAATGGACACTCATTTACACATGTGGCATTTGCGTTTGAACCTCGCCCTTACAAGGCAGTCTGTCCAATAACTGAGCCGATGCACTGGCCAAGAGAAGGCCAGGCCAGTGAAAATGAAGAGGTTGTTAAAACCCAATGAGCTCACTTGTGTTAATTTGTAACGCCGTTTCAAATACATTGAATCTCAGTTCTGAAAAATTTGACAACACAAACAAAGAGGCAGCAGTCACAGCACCGGTTTTATGAACAGTTATATGCTGCAATTGAAAATATGAGACATTATGTACTAATGAATAATTTCCTCTTTTTTTTTTTCTTTTTTTTTCTTTTTCTTCTACAGGAAAAAGTCAAAGCAGTGTTTGACAATTTGATCCAGCTGGAGCACTTGAACATTGTGAAATTCCACAAATATTGGGCGGATGTTAAAGAGAACAGAGCGAGGGTAGGGAATCCTCTCAAAACTCCCCTTTTTCTTCTAATCACATAAAGACCTTTGTGCTCATCTTCTTCCATTGCTTTTTTTTTTTTTTTTTTCGTCTGCAGGTCATTTTCATCACTGAATACATGTCCTCAGGAAGTCTCAAACAGTTTTTGAAAAAGACAAAGAAAAACCACAAGACCATGAATGAAAAGGTGTGAAAGCTTTGCTTTAATTGAAACTCACTCAACCGGGATTTGTAAATGCATTTCCTGTGAAATTGATGCTGAAAAGTCAGAAACAAAAATCCTGTTTAGCCTGCTTCTCTTTTTTTGAACATATTTTACATGAACTTTAGCTGTTGGTAACCTCTTTCCTTTTCTGACAGGCCTGGAAGCGCTGGTGCACACAAATACTGTCTGCTCTCAGGTTAGTCTAACAAAAGGGTTAGATTTTCTAAGCTACTTAGCTTTTACAAAGTAATCCTGGTATGAGACATTACACAATCCATAGTCCAATTTATTTATTTTTTCCTTTTTACTGAGATTATGGATGATCAGCTGTGTTACAGTGCTACATCCAGTCTCAGAAATCATGTTTGAATATTGTGAAAGTTGCAAATGTTTTCAAAACCACCAGCTGCTGTAGTCAGTGGGTTTGTAGCATTTTTCAACCATGTCACTCTCTGTCTCTTGTCTCCAGCTACCTGCACTCCTGTGAACCTCCCATCATCCACGGCAACCTGACCTGTGACACCATCTTCATTCAGCACAACGGCCTCATCAAGATCGGTTCGGGTAGGGCCTCAGAGATCACTTAAAGCGAAAGAGATTTACCGGACAACCACCCTGTCTTTTCCCACCGTGATACGTGGAAAAAGAAGGGGTGAATTATGCAGCCAATATTTTTTTTATTGATGCAACGTTGCGACATATAAGGTCTTACTTACCTCACTTGGACTTCAGCGTTGTACTTTGTTACCAATCAGGTCGCATTAACGTAAGCCATAACGGGGGGAAAAAAAAACATTTTTTAGCAGTTGCAAGACGGCTAAGCTGGTACTGAGGGATTTCAAGTGTTTTCGCCAAACTCGTTAGTTTGTGCTATTCCAGTTTCTTTTGGCATATGTGGCACTGGACTTTTCCGGGGTCGTCCTTTGGGGGTCAGTGACATGTCACTGTCCCAGTGTCAGTGCTGGTAACGTTAACTAACACAGAATCACTAATAATAATTACTGTTGAAGCATAACGAATCATGTTGGGCTACTGTTTCTTATTTCATGGGCTATTTGGGGTTTTTGTGGTAGTCCAGATATAATTTTTTTTTTTAAATGCAGCATTTCAATACTGATTTGGATTTCAATTACCATGGCGACATCTGAAGCTTTGAAGCATTTGGATCAGCCCTAATACTAAAATATGAGTGTCACAAACAGCCAGTGTGGGCTTCAGTCTTCTCTCTAGGATATTATGTGTCTTTTTAATGTGCACAGTAAATTGGTTGGGGATAGTGGGTGTTATTTTTGTATCTTGTGATCCCCTAACTGTAGTTGTAGCTTTTCTGTTCACATGGATGTTTCACGAAGACCTTGTATGTCAAAAGATTGCGTTCATAAAAATAAATCTGGCAGCTTGCAGATTTGTGTTTGAACAACCTCTCCTTTTCCTTTGAATTCTGTTTTTGTTCTGCGCCTGTGCACTACCCTTTTTTTTTTTTTTGCTTTGAAGCCAGTGATTTATCTTCTTCACCAGTCTTTTTTTTTTTTTTGTATTCTGTACTGCTGTTGCCTTTTACTATTACTGTTAGCCTTATATCTATTATTAGCGTTGTTAAGTCTGTTTTCCACTATTTTAGTTGCTCCGGACACCATTAACAACCATGTGAAAACCTGCCGGGAAGAGCAGAAGAGCCTTCACTTTTTTGCTCCAGAGTATGGAGGTAACATCCTGCCAGTGTATCACATTTGTCTCAGATAAAGCTGCGCTGTGCGGCGGTGCTTCTGTGATGTTGATCAGCTTTTGTCTGCTTTCAGCTGTTGCCAATGTCACCACAGCCGTGGATATCTATTCCTTTGGAATGTGCGCCTTAGAGGTGAGAGGAAATTTTGTTCTTCTCTGAGCTGTTTAAGTTACATACTGACAAGCATAATCACTCATTCCTCCATTTGTGGAAATTCACAAAGCACAGTAAGAGTAGGTATTTTGCCTGAATATCAACTACAAAGTAAATCTCTATACTCTGCATTTTTATCAAAAGTGTCAGTCATCCCAGCTTGGAAATGCTGAGGGCTGTTATTTACTTGGAAATTGTTTGTTTTTTAAGCTTTTTTTAAGCAGTGACATAAAGGGATATCAAGATATCAGTTACATCTGTGTTTTGTAAGAAAGGAAATGTGGAAATACTTCTTTTTTTTTTTGTCCTTCTGTATGATAAATCCTTTTAGGTCGATGTGTGAGGTGATGACCACCATCTTCAGAATGTGTTAAATAACACGGGAGTGGCTGCTACTGATTTAATATTTGCGTTCCTATTTATGAATCAGTTCTCATCTACGGCTTTCTTTGTCTAATCACGTCCCCAGATGGCTGTGTTGGAAATCCAGAGTAATGGAGATTCGTCTTACGTGTCCCAAGAAGCCATAAACAGTGCCATTCAGTCCTTAGAGGACCCATTGCAGCGGGTGAGCAGAGGCCAGCAAAGTATTTCAAGCTTGTATGGCTGTCTGGGAGAGAGATCGACGACTTAAAGTTTTTTGCCCCCCCCCCCTTTCTCTTTCAGGAATTTATCCAGAAGTGTCTGGAGGTAGATCCCAGTAAGCGACCCACAGCTAGGGAGCTGTTGTTTCACCAGGCCTTGTTTGAGGTGCCCTTACTGAAGCTGCTGGCTGCACACTGCATTGTTAGCCACCAGCGTGAGTCAAGATACGCACACACACGCACACACACACACACATATAAACAATGTTTTATCAGTATGAATACTGCATCAATAAATCAGCCATTGCAGCACTGACTGGACCTTTTTGTGTCGGCTTCAGAACTTGGTGAACATGTCCAAGGCTACCAAATATATAGACAAAATTTTACAACACAGCAAAAGACTGGAACTTCCTCAGTTAGCCTGAGATGATGTGTTTTGCAATAAAGGTTAAATTTCATATGCCATATAGGACATAAAGCCCCAAAACCCACCATGCATAGTCACAAAAGTAGCATTAAGTGTGTTTGGAAAATGGAAAAATATCCATCCTGTCTAATTGAAGTGTTGCGTGTTTACCTATAGATATGATTCCAGAAAATGCTTTAGAGGAGATGACGAAGAACATGGACCCAAACTTGGTGATTGTTGAGGCCAAGGAGGGAGTTCAGATGAAGTAAGTCTGAGTATTATACCATATCAAACACTATGGATAGGTAGACGAAAAACATTTTTGAAGGAAAGAAAATCTTCGGTAGAGTTCATGTGCGCCTCTGTCTTTACTTTATAATGCTAGAAATCATATTAACTTATATTTTGTATCACAAAAACGTTTTTGTAGTCGGAAGAGGTTTCATTACACTTAATGCAAGTTAGAACAATGTTAGTTTTTGAACATATCTGACCGTTCGAGGGGAGTTAGATGAATATTCGTCCACGTCACCTAGCTGTGTTTATTTAGTGACGTTCTGGTCCTGACCGACTGAATATTCAACATTAGTGACACTTTGTCTTTTGCTTCAGGCTCTCTCAGTTCCCTGCCCTTGAGCTGGACAAGTTTCTGGAAGATGTAAGGTAAGAAAACAATTATGGGAACATACCTGGAAAGGGATTTGCTGCTGATTTGCTTGTGATTTGAAGATTCTGGCTTGAATGCCTGGACCTACTCTCAAAATTAGGTGGGGAAAGTAAAACGGGAACTGAAACAACTGGTTGACCCCAAAAACGGGAAATTGTTGTTGTACTGCAGATGAACTTGGTCAAAGTCCGTGAAATGTGAATTGTTGTATTGTATGCGCATAATATACACTCCCTGTCAGTAAAACCTTAGTTTTAAAAATCCCCTCAGGTTACGACTGTACGTGAAATAATTTGCAGTTGCCACATTGGAAGAAAACAGAGTCCCAAGTTGAGGTGGTGCTGCTTTTTCTCTTTCGTGTATTAGGAATGGGATCTATCCTCTGACTGCGTTTGGGATCCCATGTCCACAACAACCTCAGCAGGAGGCGGTGAAGTCACCCATCGTGCCCCCCTCAGTCAAAACCCCAACTCCTGAACCTGCAGAGCTTGAGACCAGGAAGGTAAGAACTGACTTGATTTATTTTTGCTTTATCACTCATGTTTTTGAGTTAAAAAAAAAAATTAAATCAGTGCAATAAATGAATTATACAAGTCCACTAGATCAGGTATTTGAAAATCTATCCATTCTGTTTTCAACTTCATCTAAATCTTGCAAACAAAGAATAGACGGTGACAATTAAAGTGAGGAGAAAATTACAGATAAGGAATGGAAAGAGTCATCATTTTGTGGAAGCACAGTGCACCGGTGTATCAGATTTCTGTATTTGAATCATTCTGGAGATTAAAGAACAAAAACAAAACACTGCATAAACACTGAACTACTGTGTCCTATGTGTGACCTCACGGTTCTCCATGTGTGCATAAAAACAAGTTGCACTCTGCATGTGGAATAAAGTACGAAAAATATTCCTAAAGCTATGCACACCGTTTGGATTTTAGGATTTGCATTCAGCACTTAATTGAAAGCCTTCTCCATTCATGTGCAAAACTACTAAGCTGGTACTTCTGGCACTTCCCAGGTCCTTCAGATGCAGTGTAATATCGAGCCGGTTGATGAGGGCGCCAAGCATCATGTAAGTCACAATCGTGTCTGTCTGATGAGTGATAAAGTAAACTTTCTGCTCCACATAGTGGATCTTGGGAGTGAAAGTGCTGTATGTTTTTTTAAATGGCCCGTCTTATTCTCTCTTTAGCTGACCTTGCTGTTGAAACTTGAGGATAAATTGAACAGGCACTTGAGCTGTGATTTGTTACCAAGTGAGTATCTCTGTTTCTCTCTAAGATCACTTAATAGTTAAGTTAGTTAAGTTAGTTAATAGCCTTGGCATGTGCACACGTCTGCCGTTGTCACGTTTCACAAACACGAACCTGTTACTGTTTTGATTATCGGTCACTTTTATGCTTGAAAACTTGCGTAGTTGAAGAACTGCTTTGTCGAGACAATGCAGTCTTATAGGTTCGCTGTGGAGGTTTCAGTGAAACCAAAGACTGTTTTGTTTACGTTTACTGTTTCTCATGTGTGTGTACATGTATCCTCAAGGCCTGAGAACATGATGGATGCATTTTCTGCCTCCTGTTTTTTTTGGGGGTTTTTTTTCCAAAAAATATAAAAATGTTTTTCAGTGTTCAACACCTGTTTGCAGAATTGCTACTTTAATGGTGCATTACCAACTTCTACCACCTTCTCTGTGTAGAAATGTGTATCACATGACCTCTTTGCTTGTGGACTGCACTTGTGTGCATGCTGGCATGTTCCGTGTGGATGCTGGTAGATCGTAGACACAATATGGAAAGCTGTTTATCAAAACTTTGCCTGACAGTTCCACTAATGGTCTAAAGGTCAAAGTTTGTACCCTTTTAATCCTTTGAGTAATAAATTCAAATGCTTTAAAAGCTCATTATTTTATGAATTAAAACAGAGACATGATGCAGTGTTGACAAAAAAAAAAAGTGATACACTAGTCATCCTAACACCTCATTACCCACCGTGTTAGTATTCTGACTGTTTTGTATTTCTGTCCAGATGAGAACGTGCAGGAGCTGGCTGTGGAGCTTGTTCAGTTGGGATTTATTAGTGAGGTGAGTAGAGTTCATCACCATGACACCCCCCCACCCCCACCCCCACCCCCACCCCACCCCCGGGCTAGACGTCAACAGTCATGCTGTTATTAGTATCATAATCACAACATCCTAGCCTCAGGGTTTAACATGCAAAGACCTTTTTTTTTTTTTTTTAATCCCCCTGTGCCTCCATCTTCAGGGGGATCAGCCACGACTTGCATCCGTTTTGGAAGAGGCCTTCTCCAAGTTCTACAGCCGGAACGGTTCTCTCAATCCGGTGACCGTTTCCTCGTAGCGGAGGGCTCGCCGGGCCTTCTTTCAGCCCTCCTTGTCCTCCACAACAGGACTAGCTTTTTGCTTCACCTCTGAGTTGCAGGAAAGCGCTGTGAGGACAGCGGAGGAAGCGTTGGTCTGGTTGCAGATCCTGCAGCCTGTCCTTGTATCTTCTGGTGGGAAAAGCTGCCACTAAGTGGTTGTTGGCTTTCTATCTTTTTTTTTTTTTTTTTTTTCCTCCCACCCAATACAGCCATCTGCTTCTCTTTTAAAAGAGGAAATCCTAGTTGCAACTTAAAGGAAAATACAAATGTTTCCACTTTTTGGCTTATTTCTCTCAGTTTCTAAGTAGACACAAAATGGCAGAGGTAAGCAAAATAAAACTGGATAACAGCAGTATTTTCCTTAAGTCAGTATTAAAAGTGTATTTTAAACATTTGTACGTAAAATTGTTTAATAGTTGTCTGTATGAAAAAAATCTTTGTCCCGGCATACTGAAGTGTATGTATTATGGTGTTGTAAGGTTAAGTCCGGTTGTCTGGTCCTTTTAAACTTTCTCTTGAGCAGTGAGTGAGGCATCTTCCTACCTTGTATCAATTTTTTTATTTTTTTTTTTTATTTTTTTTTTCTCGAAGACTCTCGAATGCGTCAAGCTCGTAATGCAACAGATGCAACGTCACTTCAAAATTCTGTAATTATTTCAACGTAGTCATGCAACATGTAGCTGCAACACAACCTGAAGAGCTACTGATAAAATATGAAAAATCAAACTATTTATTTGTGTATCTTTTCTTGAGTGTGTACCGTACTTCACTTCCAGCACTAAGGCCGGTGGTTGTTTGAATGTATGCTTTTACTTGCTCTTCTCCTTCAAATCGTGCTGTTATTTTCTATGAAAAGGGGTGTCGGCTGTGGTCCAACTATTGCTAGCTTCTGTTTTCTAATAGCCCATTGCAGCACTTACCGACGAGGGCTTGGTCAGCGAGTTGTCTTTAGGTGGCACTTTACACCATAGAGGTTGGTTTAGATCCATGTGAAAGGTGCTTTTGGCACTCAAGCACATGAGCTGACAGTTGTTTGTCAACAGGTTTGGTGAATGCATGTATGCATTTCTATGTCTAAATGGAAACTGATGCATGCAACACGTTTGCTTCTGGATTTGTTTTTTTTTTTGTTTTTTTTTTTAAATTGATGATGGTGATATTCAGTTTATCCTGCTGAGAGAGTTTCGTCAGCTTAGGCCCGTCAACATTTAGAATTCGTCTCTGAAGCAGTAGTTTCCTTCATGGCTGAGGTATTCTGCATGACACCATAGCTAAAACATGCTCTTGCCACTTAGAAACTCAGTTACTGGCTCAGACCAATCTGTTAACTGTTTTGAGAATCTCTCTGCTTGTTTGCACTACTGTACACTTTTTTTTTTTTTTAATCCTGTTGGAAATGTCCTGTGGCCTCCGGCTTCTTCACACCAACAGGAGGAAGTTAGAGGATTTGGAAATGACGTCAGTAAAGCTGTGGTCGGCGATCGAGTCTCTCCTACCGTATGCTGTGACTTACCCTCTGTTAGGGTCTGTAGATACTGCGAGATACAAGTGTGGGACTGCCTGGCATGCTTGTAACCATCTTGTACACTGTATGCTGGACACTGTGCTCTGTTTCTGCTACGCATTTACCCCCTTTTTTCACTTCCTGAAATAAAAAAAAATTACACTATCAGCACTTAAGGTCATCGTTTGGTGTCATGTTGTGTTTATCACAAGCTCAAGACTGTTGTTTGAGGGAACCGAACTGACATTGTACTGAAATTTCAACTTTCATCGTCAAGCAAAGTATATTTGGAAGAAGACGGACGACTTAAAGAGCATATGTACATAAAACACATCATCGTGTATACACAGACACACACAAATGAGACAGATTTCACTTGTTTAAATTATTTATACAAAAACCCATCCTGGTGTATCAGTAGTGTGATCTCTACCCTCAGAACACCACAGTCTGAATTAACAATTATTTGTTCAAAAGTTTAAGAAACTGTAGCCCTTGTACAAGCATATTAATGTACATACTTAAAGTCACAATGTGTGCTCAAATAACAGTTCAATAAAACACATTTCATGCTGACAAACACGTTGCCGTACAAAATTACAGCAGTATAATAAAAGTACAGCGAGACTAAAAAATATTTTTCATATAAAACGCCCTAGAAACACACTCTAAATAAAAAGCTACCAAAATGGCGACATCCAGTTCATGAGTGTTTTTCAGTGGCGTGGGTATTTTCAATTCTGTACATTGAGTAAAAAAAAAACAAACATTAAAACTACAAAAACAGTACATAGCACTTCAATTCAAACACATTACTCTTTCACATTAAATTTGCGTTTTACTTCCCAGTTTGAAAGTAATGTTTGTAGGCACAGTAATTCATGAACCGTGTTTGTTCAACACCATTCCTTGTTATTCACAACTCTACTTTAACTCAAGGACAAAGTTGAATTCTGGCCCGAACAACCACAGTGGCAACCAGTCACTTCACTTTTTCCACACTTTCTCTCTTACCTCGGAGTTTGCCACTGAGGAGCAGAGAGCCGTCGGACATTGAAATGTAGTTATCAGCTGTCAGTGGAAACGACCAGGTAATCGCCGCCCACAGTTAGCTCCGTTTACTGCATCTGCTCGACATTATCAGGTTACCCTGACAATTAAATATCCCGTAATTGTTCCCAGGAAACTCCCGGATAGCAGTCTAGAAATCTCAGACAAAGACAGCACCTCTTAAATAGAAATATTCCAACTCTGAAGGGTCTCATTCCAAAAAAAACTGTATAATTTAGGTTTTGAAAGCAATAATTCAATGAACCCAGGACGTTTTTCTGAGTTTCAGCCAAATTCAAATGATCTTAATCCTCTATTTACAGGCGCCAACAACAACATCTTGCTGCATACTTTGAAATAAAATTAGAATATAATAATGTCGTTGGTAAATAATTATAGTTATGCCTTAAGAGACTTGTATGAGGAAAATTTGTATTTTATCAGAGATGCACTGTACTTTTTAAATTCAATGGAAGTTCATTATCCACACTAACTAGGGCGAGGAGGTAATTCAATGATCATATATCATCTCTCTATAATCACATTAGAGTATGACATGTTGAGATACGATTCACAGTTTTCACATCTCCCTGAACCAAAAACAGTCGCAGCTTACAATTTAAAACGCTGCAGAACATATATATGTTTTTACCAATAAGCCTTTTTTTCACATTAGACATTTTGACATGTCACAGCAGAAAAAGCAGCGGAGATTTAAATAATAAAATAAATAGAGGCTGAATTCTACTGTGCATGCTGACTCACTGTCACGGTTTACTGGGACAACACCTGATTAGAGCAGAGCCATCATTCGTGTTATTAGTAATGTCTGGGCTCTTCCTATTATGTAAACTAAAAAGGCCCATTTGATCATTTTTTTCCTAATGAACATTAAAAATCATGTGACTCAAAGGGACAAAGTAATATTTGGCCATGTTATTTTGAAAGACATTATCAATATCACTGCAGATCAAGATACCCCTTAGTAATAATTATAACAAAGGTGATTATATTTCCTAAAATCTTACAGCTTTGTATGAGAATACTTAGAATAAGACTTGAATAATATTGAATGGAGAATTTTTCTTTCACGCCAGGACCTACATTGCACAGAGTTGTCCCCCGGTGGGTCTCTAGGGTAGTGAGTTTTATCTACCTGTAAAATTTGAACTCAAATAACAAGAATTCATGTGACATGAGTAAACAATTAATTCATACTAACTGATCTGAGATCATTTCAGATCCTAGAGAAGAGAGGAAAATTGATTGGGTCCAGCTTTGTTCGGACAAAACATTTACGGCTGTTCGGGAAATGTCTCCTTCATTCTTTTGTCTCTTATGTAAAAATGTCCAAACCCAGCACCAGATTTTCATCTAGACACATCTCCAGTGTCTGAACTAGCAGAGATGTTGTGCTTCTCTCTGCTGCATCCCAATTAGATGGTTTACGCAGTTAGGGCGGTTGTATCTTTACATAAAAACTCGTGCCTATAGCAGCTCTGCATATCAAATAGCTCATTTTGGAGTGAAACTCTTCAACCCTCGATGTGGGAGGACCCATGAAATATACAGAATGATGTCAAGTTAGCACCATCAGTGCAGCTAAAGGCATTCAACTCGTGGAGGCTCGCTCTGGTTCCACTCAGTGCTGGAAGTAGATGACTTTGTGGTGTCATTTAGCTCTGTAATAAAATCCATTAAACCCCTCCCTCTCATTTTTTAGGACGGAGGGGTTCTGACGAGGAGGTCTGAGGATCTCTGGCATCTCTTTATTTCTTCAAACACTGGTACATCAGCGCTCGTGGATTCAGCATGTAGCGCTCAGAGTTGAGTAACTTGGTGAGATACTGCGGCATCGGAGGCCGGGGAGCCATGTAGGAAACGCCGGGGCTGACGGCCATCACCTCCGCAATCTTCTGCTTCATCTCACCTATCTCCCGGTCCTGCTTCATCACTTTATCTGTAGGATAGACAAATGTATTGAAATTCACGAAGCAGCATTTCATACTATTCCTACTGACGTCTGTACTACATTGTGTGAGTAAACTGATTCTTATGAGTTGTAGCTGTAATTACAACTGTTAAAGGAAAAAACACCCTCGTCAGACCCAGTCAAAACTGTGCAAGTCCTCTTAATGACTGTAAATCAAAACATGAAATCAATGATTGAGAAGAATAGAACAAGAAGTCAAATAGTCATATATTTTAAACTAGAAAGCAAAAAAAAAGCTGCAAAATAATAATTAATAAAAGCAAAATATTTTACATCAACACACATCTTAACAGATGCCGATGCTGATTGGCTGACACAGCTATGATGTTTCTTCATCTAAATCTTGTCCAGTAATAACATGGTTTCGTACAAGAAATGAAATGTACGACACTGCAAGTGAGCCAGACAACTTAAATGTATAAGGCCCTTTAAATGTACAATGTATTATGTATAACAATATACGCTATTTAAAAACCAAACGAATAACTATGTTTTTCATCTAAATACAACATTACCTCGTTTGAGGAAATGTTTTAGTAGAACTGGTGAAAAAACACTTGTATTTTCATGAGTGGAGCCAAAACGCAACGAGCTTTAAGGCCACTTGGTGGTGCTTTTGGACCCAGATTCCCATCCAGAACTCATCACTTGATCTTTGTCCCATGGTCAAAATTTGCTTCAAATTTCATTCTGGTACCATTTTTAGAATTCTTGTTAACTAACGGACAAACAAACAGACGGGACCAAAAAGACACAGTATCCTGCTTGGTGGAGGCAGTAAGACGAGAGGCCAGAGGTACTAAATATGTACAATATTAAAATGAAGTTCTATTCAGGGAGGAAACTAATATGAAGTTAAAAGAAGGAGTGAGAACCTTGAGCGATTTCAAGCTGCCTGCGGGCATCTCCCAGAGCGGAGAACAGGTCCAGTTTGATGCGGGTCTCGGCACTCAGGTTGTACTCCAGATGCTGAGCTTTCTCCTGCATGGCTGACAGAGTGGACAGCAGCATGTCCGTCTCTTTCTCCACACAGCGGTATTTTCCCAAAGCCTGAGTCCATAAGCACATCGACAGTGAGAGCAAGTGTGGACTGAGAATACGAGAATACCCGCAGTATTACCTCCCGCGGTGGCCACCTGAGGGAGTCAAGCGCTTTGGTTTCCGAGGTGTTCTATGCATTTTTTAAAATTTCAGTCAATTTTCCCACTTTGTTTCTTGAACTACTTTGGAAAATGGGGTTGCTTTCATTCACTTAGGGAACCAATGCAGCGCAGAGAAAATCATTTTCACACAATGATGATGAATTGGCCAGCCATTCAAAAAACATGAAAGCTGCACATCATTACAGAGATATTCTGGGGGATGATTCTTTCTGTGTCAACATTAACTTTTAACATTTTCTTATATTTTAAGGGAGGTAACCTGCACTAAGAAACCTTTTTTTTTTTTTTTTTTTTTTTTTTTAAATCAGAGCAGTGCAATGTTTTTATGAAAGACCTGGCTTCTGTTTCAGCATGCTTCATGGAGAGTATGCCACTAAAATTAAATCACACCATACAACAATGTACAAACCCGATGTCAGACACAAAAAAAACCAAACAAAAAACAAAACACTGAGTAATACTGATGTGATGACAAAGTGAAATATGTTGACTGCAGGACAAAAGAAAAGTAGGAATACTTAATTTCTCCCGTCAAAATCACTCAGGTTTTTACAAACACAAAGAATTACAGACATAAAAAAATCAGAAACAACAACAACTCAAACAGCAATACTACTACATGACCAAACTGAAGACAACCGAGAACTGGACCACTTGAGACTCACAGACACTTAAACTCACAAGTTCATTCCCAAACAGAGGAAAAAGATACCTCAACATCACTCTCTAGATCTACCACCCGACTCTCTTTCACTTGATACTCCAGCTGTAGTTGTTTGTACTCTGTCTCTAGATCTTTTACTCTTTTCCTTAACATTTGGGTTTCAGAGTGTTCCTGCCTGGTGTAGGAGATGGAGAAAATAACAGTTTTGAGCGGTAAGAGAGGGATTTCATTTGAAATGAAGACTGGATCACACAGAAAGAAACATGTCATTTCATTTGCAGTTTTTACATGGGCCTTGTTTTTTATGCTCTACCGATGTAATGAAGATGGTTATAAAAGATCTAAGAAAAATGTTAGCAATCTGTAAAAATGTCACGTGCGCATTAACGGAATAACATTATTGAAAATAATCTCATTCACTTTTCTGGCTGAGAGTTAGATGAGAAGATTGACACCACTCTCATATCTGTGTGTTTAAAATGACGCTACAGGCAGGAGCCGGTTAGCTTAGCTTAGCATAAAGACTGGAAGCAGTGGGAAACAGTTAGCGTGGCTCTGCCGACCGCTAAAAACTCACCAATAAAGACGTTAAACCTTTTTTGTTTAATCCAAACAAAAACTAAAAACCTTTGGACAGAACCAGGTCAACAGTTTCCCCTATTTCCAGTCTCAGAGTGGAATAAATCTCCATGTCTAACTCTTGGCAAGAAAGCTAGTGAGCATAATTTTGAACATTTTCTTCAAATGTTTGCCCATACACTCACAGCAGAATTTAATTTTTATCAAACAAATGCAGATCCAGCGCTAAGCCACTTCAGTAGCAGGGAATTTAAAAGGGGTGATTTACCTGTTTGTTAGGCTCCGTGCGGTGCTGGCCGCCTCCTCCAGTTTCTGAGCCTGAAGTTCAGCCAACTGTTTCTCAGCAGAGAGTCTGGACTCTGTCTCTGCTCTGGTCTTCTTCTCCAGGATCACACTGGTCTGTTTGTCCCGCTGCTTGGTTTTAGTCAAACACAGAATCCTGAAAAGAAAGACATTAACCTGACTTTATATACGGTCAAAAAGTTAGACCATGAAATAAATACAGAAGAGGGCACATCTTGAAAATAGACATAAGAAGTTAAATATGTCTCTCATCATCCTTGTAGCTGTTGAGTCACTGGAGAGCACCTTGCTTTAAAAACTGGAGCATGTCTTATCAAAACTGGTGGCGCTGATCCAAACTGCATAACATGCTCATCTCAAAAAAGATTTAAAGCCTCTGGCAAGTGGATGTGGCTTTGATGTAGGAAATGTGAGTTAATCTGTAATTGGATGGACTAAATTATAAAGTCTTTTTTTTTTTTTTCAGCACAGTTTTTTCAGTTTTCAATGTGGAGAAATATATATATATATATATTTTTTTTTAGATAAAACTGTGTAATCAAGAGAAACATAACATCTGCTTACAGAGAATGCCATTTGAATATAAAGCCTTTTATTCATGGTTTGTGCTATATATAAATGCATAATATAAGAAAGTTGGTAAGAGAGTGGGTGTCGATATTGTGATAAATATGAAAGAATTACCTTGATCAGTTAAAGTATTTGCTTTGGTTTTCAGACTAGCATGATAAAAACTCCAATTCATCTTCATCACAGTACACCAAAATATTCAAAAAGTATATTATCAGATTTGAGATTTCGGTAAGATTCAGGTAGTTATCCTTCATTTACAGATGAGAATCAAGGATGAAAACTTTAAACCACAATACCTGAATATGAATTATGGCTTTATGTGATTTTAGTTGGTACCCTGTCCAGTAACTGTCCACCCCAAGATGCTGTTTGCAGGCCTAATACACCGACACTCCTAATTCTACACCCATTTCTGCTCGCATTCATCACTGTCTTAAGTTTCATTTGTAGAAATATGCAATGTGTAAAACAGCCCACAGAAGGAACCAAAAAACAAGCTTCCTCCAGGGGGGTTGGTGGATCACTCACTTGCTCTGGAGCAGCATGTTGGACTGTCTGAGCAGGGACACCTCTGGTCTCAGGCTCCTCTCACTGTTAGTTAAGTTGCAGACGTGACTTCGCAGCTCCTGCTCGCTCTGCCTGCTTGCCTGCAGCTCACCCTTCAGCCTCCTCAGCTCCTGCTCCAGCCTGAAATACAGCAAAGAAAAAGCACTGATTTCACCATCACATGACTAATTTCAAACTCAGTTGAATTGAATTATTTGTGACTTACTTGCTCATCTGTTCAGCATGGTAATTCAGAGTTGCTGTGGTACTCTTGTCTGTAACATCCCGGTTGGGGCTGACTGTTTTGGAGCCGGATCTCTGTTTTTTCTCAGTCCTCGCTGCGGGTGGTGAAGGAGTGTTTGTGCCGCCTCTGCGGGCTTTTGGCGAGGAGCTTTTAGCTGGCCGCGTGACTTTGCTTCCCTGCTCCTCTTGAGGTAGATTTACTTCGGTCGTGGAGGATTCTGTTCCTCCTGCCCCACTGTGAAGCAGATCTCTGGACTCACTGAGACTGTGTTTAGATGATGATGGCCGCCGGTTTGACTCAGCCAACCTCCCCTCCTGCGTTCCCTTCTCTGTTGCTCTCTCCTCACTGCGGATCTGGAGGCAATCCACAGTGTGCACCTCTTCATGGGCCATTACAGCACCATTTTGACACTGATACTGACTTGACTCAGGCTTTATTTTCCATTTTGAGTCTGCAAAAACAGACAGAAACAAAAAAACAAAAAAAAGTTTAATGCCATCATTGTATTGCACGAGTAGTACCAGCCATTTCCTTCTTTTCTTCAATAGTTTTATTATGTTTTTATTTTGTTTATGTTTAATTTTTTGTATTTTTATGCTGCCTGGCTGCAAAAATAATTTTCTCCTACAGAACAGTAGAGATTTGAATCGATCTGATTTCTAAGCTGAATTCTGCGACTGGGATATGAAAATGTACAACAGATTAGGAGGCAAAAACAATTACAGTCTGCTGTCTTTTGTGCGAACATTAGAGAAAGTTTAGCTCGCTGCATTTAGGTGTTTTAGAGACTTTTCTGCATTCAAAGGTTTCTCTACCCCACAACTTTTACCTAAGCAGGATGGACTCAACGGTGCTCCTTACTCTAACTGACCTCTAGTATTTCTACCAAAAAACCTCACCTTATAGAAAACTCTTGAGCATTTGCTGATACTTGAGGTCTGCTGTCATAATTTTCACCAGGATATACCCCCTAAAAACAAGTTACCGTAATGTGAATTCCCTCGTTCACCAAAAATGATGCCTTCCTCTTTAAATTCTACCTAAATCTCTGCAGAGATCCTCTCAGTTCCTGGTGCCTGAAGAGTTTGTGAATAAACTTGTAAACCACTTTGTTGATGTGTGGCTATATTTTAAGAGCTGTAGAAAGTCTAGAAGATGCCACTGATGCATTTAAGTAATTATTAATTTTCCTATCAATATATTCCCACTGTTCAATTGGTACAGAACTGAGTCAGTGTCAACTGAGTAAATGAATGGATGGTGCAGATGCACAGACGTACTGCTGCTGCCATCTGTGCCAGTCTTGGGGAAAACCTGCAGGTCTGGAGGGAGCGAGTGCTGCAGGAGGTGCATGTGGAAGTTGTTCTCACTCTGCACCGCTTTCTGTATGCGCAGCTTAAAGATGTTGGTGAAGTAGCAGGTGGCATCAAACCCCAGATATACCACAGGATATCCAATACTGGATGTGGATAAAAAAGGAAAGAGAGACAGTTAG
This sequence comes from Xiphias gladius, assembly GCF_016859285.1. Lineage (NCBI taxonomy): Eukaryota > Metazoa > Chordata > Actinopteri > Istiophoriformes > Xiphiidae > Xiphias > Xiphias gladius. The sequence continues at coordinate 9,425,690 of NC_053403.1, read as the reverse complement.
AATATGTGTGCCACATTGTAAAAATATAAACATCTTGGCTGACAGATTTCTATTATTAATGGTTACTCAAAAAAAACATTAAAAAATGTATGCGTATTTAAAATCTTTCAAAACATACTTGACTGGTCGTTGGCTGTTTGCATAAAAGTGAATTTACTCCTGTAATATATGGTGCACTAACATCTAGAGTGACTCATGATGTCAAACAGAGGATTCATTAAAGTTTAATACTAATGCTTTTTGTGACAGCTAAATTAATTTCATGCAAGAATTCATAATTTAGAGAATTTATTTCACTTCTGTTGAAGGCATAGCGTGTAAATTTTATCAACATGAACATACCAGTGTGCAGCAAAAAGATGAGACAGATTGGCATGAGATGTTTTTAGGTCTTTGAGTCGTAGTGAAGCCTCTGTGTAGACAAGCAGAATCCACAGGGACACCGTTGATATACAGATGCCCTTCTCTGAAAAGAAATATGAAATAATCAGAAGTGAAGAGATGGAGGAAGAGTCTAATGTAATATTTATTTGAATAAAAATAACTGCTAATTCGATTACATTTTGAGTAGCTCACTAAAAAGCAGCATATCCATTAAAAACAAAACATAATTCTCGTGGGCAGAACAAAGTTTGGCATAATCTGTCATATGAGTGGGAAAAAATAACATAAAACAAACAATCCCCATACTCACCTGTATGCCATATGTAATTGAATAATACATAGGTGCTCGCCACAAAGAACAGCCAGTGCAAAGGAACAAAAATCAAACAAAAGATGTCAAGAGTGAAAGCAGCACAAACAAAAACAACACAAATAACCTGCAAACAAAGAAAACATTCATTTGAGTTATATGCTCTGGATTCATCTGTGGAATTATCATGATCTGGGGCACTGCACACAAAATGAAATCACACAGCGGATGTTCTCACCAGCCCGTGGCAGTGGAAAGTGGTGTACACACTCCCAAAGAAGAGCCAGCATGGCCACAGGTACTCCAATCTGAATTCAAGGATGAAATCTGCCAGCAGTACCAGTGTCCATATCATCATACACTTCAGGAAGGTGTACGCACTGGAGAAACACAAAGAAATTACAAAAAGTCCATTAATATGGCCTTTAAATGTCAAATATACGCAATTCAGTTTGAACAAATGTCAAACAAATTTGTATTCTAGCCTCTGATTGTAGTAAATAAAGACATTTCAGATGCACTAAAGCCTCTTAAGTCGAGGCATTAAAGACAAAAATAAAATAATCAAAGACTTCAGATTGGATACACAGTATTAACACTATAATTAAGTAGCTGCATCTTAAAAAAATATAGTCCAAAGCCATCCTTTCAAGTAAGGGCACTAAAGAACAATGACTGTTCCCTCATTCATTTTATTAGGTGACCGCGAGCCAAACAGGAGCTGTGGTTTCCTCCTTTGTTCTGCTTATCCAGAGGCTGCTATCACATCGCCCCTTCTTTGTTTGGTAACCATGGCAATATTTCATCTGGAGGAGAGAGGGAGCAACACAACCTCCTACTACACATCAAACCTGCCTTTTAATAATACTAATAGAGCGGTTTTTATCTTTAATTTTTCTTACAGGTATTTTGATTATCGCTGCCAAATATGCAAGGTATTTCACAGTTATTTTTGTCCGCTGATAAAATTATTTACTCTGGAAGAAAGAGGTGGGACACAGAGGAAGCACCACAGCATCTTAAATTCCTATTGCAAGTTCAACTTTGCATTATTATGTCACTTAAATAGTATATTTTCATTTGTCTCACTGGTATTCTAAAGATAACTGCCAAATATGAAAATTATTCCTCAACAAAACAGAAATATTTAACATTCAACAATGAGGGGGGAAGATAAAGGGAGCACCACAGCATCTTAATTCCTCATGTGAGCTCAAATTTGCCTTATTTCACTGAAGGAGTGTAATTTACTTTATCTCACTGGTAATTTTCAGTTAAGCAGCAAAATTCCACAACAAAAAAAACAAACAAACAATATTTCATATTTAAGGGACAGGAGGGAGAGAAAAGGAGGAAAAGAGCAACTTAAATTCCTAATACAAGTTCAAATTTGCCTCATGATGTCATTAAGAAATTTATTTTCATATATCAAAAAGGCATTTTTTTTTTTTAGATCAAAAAAGGCTTCCACACATGCAAGTTATTTCACAACAAAAGGAGAAAAATTTCATATTTGACCTCTTGCAAATAAAGTAAAATATCCTTCAAGCAAAATATCCTTAAAATTGGATACGGTTTATATTTTGCAAATGAATGGCATAGCTTCAATTTTTTTTTTTTTTGTCACTCTCATGTGAAACAATGCACAATTAAAACAAGTGGTTTCCCTCTCATGTGACTGTCTTTTCTCGTCTGGACTCTTGTCTAGACGCTTTCTAAATGAGCTGCCCGCCTGTAGCCTGGCAGGAAAAATAACAGTTATCGATGTTTTCTCAGACACGGCGCACCGTGTTAACTGTACGCGGGATTTGGCCGGAGGACACGGGAGACGGTGTCAAAGCAGACGGAGGAGACCAGAGTGGGAGGGAGGCCGACGCTAACTTCCACCGCTGCTGATTTCTCTCCTTCTGTAAACAATGTAGGATGAAGTAACTCGGGCACAACATTTTTCCTACGCTCCCGCCTCTTTCATTCCGCCGTATGGACGCCTATGAACGACTGGTTGGTATAAAAAAAAAAAAAAAAAACGCCAGACCACGGACGAGGCCACGACATGTGGGGCAGACAGGTGAGCGGGACGAGATTTTTCACACAAAGACCACAACAAAAAGCAGCCTCCGCCAGGCGACGCGGCTCGCAGCGCTAGCTACCTCTCAGACAGCCGCTCCGTTATTTTCAGCTTTTTCATCTTCCGTAGCCTGTTCGCGTCCACATAGCGTTTCTTCATCTTATGGCTTCTACTCCCTTCTGGCTTCTGCTGCGGTGTCACAGCGAAGAAAAGGGGGGGGGGGAAAACGAAAAGAAAAAAAAAAAACACAGCCCAAATAAATGGGTGAAAACAAAAGGGAGAGATGCCCCTTTTGTGGAAGATGCTGTTCCGTTCAACCTGTGATGATGACTGGGAACAAACACGGGCGACCGACGGCTCTGCGCATGCGCGGGGGGAGGTTGTACCTACCAGTGTTCGGCGCAGGAGGGGAGCAGATCGACGCGCAGGGCACGCCGCGCCAAATGTGTCGCGTCAGGTCACGACGGTACCAACGGCTTTGTAAGATACACGGCATAGAGGACAACAGGTAGACCTATAGAATGAACGCGACGATAAAAGTACATTTATTACTGAGGTACATCAGCGGTGGAGGGGGTGTTCAGACCCAGATGGGAAAACACAACGGGGAAGTATTGTCAGTCATTAGTAGGTACCGGTTCTACGCTGAAGCCCGACGCCGGAGCCAAAACTCAAGAGTGCTCGCAGCGTGTAACGTTGAACTATGTCAGATTTTCAGTCGCGGCCGACACTGAATCGACCCGGATTCACTCGTCCCTGGTCCCTGGCCCTGGGTCAAATGTGAAAGGCCCCACACCTGTCTCAAAGAGAAAAAAAAAAAAGGAAAAAGCCATGGATTCAACAACACGTCTTTTAGGTCGTGTCCCTTTTGCGACTGCGGTCGTTTTGTTTCTCTTTGTAGTAATTTTGTGTCTGTTTACATTCCTTTTGTGTCTCTTTGTGGTAAATTTATGCTGATTGGTGGTCATTTTGCGTCTCTTTATAGTCACTTTACATCAAATTTTTGGTCGTTTTGTGTATCTTTTAGGTCATTTTGCATCTCTTTATGGTTAATATGTGTCTCTTTGTAGTCGACTGAATCTCTTTGTGGTCATTTTGTGTCTCCTTTTGGTCGTTTTGCATCTTTCTGTAGTTGCTTTATTGACTTCCCAACAAGAAATTTTAAGTCAATACAATCAGAGGCTCTGGCACAGGGCCCCCTTGACCCCTTGCAAAACATGCTGTCATATTATATTTCACCTTTTATATTTGATCTGTAAGCATAGTTTCATCAATATTCCAAGATACATGTAATGATTTTGTTAGTAAACGTTATGTAAATTTAAATTGATCCTGCTGTCATTTACTTTTTGGAAATGTATTTCAGCTACATTTTGAGAACAATATTATGTACAAATTCAACGTACTGTAAATAAAGAAAATTTCATGAAAAGGTTTGGTTTCTGGAAGTTAATTAGTGTAAAAATGTTTAAGTATATCATAATCTAGTAAAATTCAATCCAAGGCCCCTTTTTAGATAATTGGTGAATCAGTGTTGATTGAGTATCAGTCGCGACTGGAAATTTCCATTTTTTTTTTAATGTCAGACACTGATTCAATACTTGTCTGACAACATGTCACTGTTGATTCAACCATATTTTGCTATCTGGGGAATCCTTTACTTAAAGTTGCACTAATCAATATTTTTACATTAACAATGGATCCAATTTTTACATGCTTTGTTAGAGGGGTCACTTGTAGTGGAAAAACCCACAGAGAATAATAACTTGACTCTGCAGTACCTCTCAGTTCTACAAAGCTTTTTAGCGTCTTTCAGCTCATTGTTTTGGTTTTACGGCCCAGAACGTCACTCTTTTGGTTCACTGTTAAACGCTCCAAAACTCGCAGTGGTACTGTCAACAGCCCCAACTTAGCTACAGTGCTAATGTTGCTAGCAGTAGATCGCTATGTTTCAGTGACTCAAACTACGTTTTTGTAACAAACCTGGTAGCTGCAACTGCATGTGGATATTTCGTCAAGCAAATACAGTTATGGAAATTCAGAAACACAAGCAGACTAATTCGTTTTTCATCCACCTTTCCAATGAAGTGGAGGTCAAAAGTGACTGGCCGCACCCCCAAAGGTCAGCAAAACTCTGGTCAAAGTTCAAAATAGCTAAAATTTATTTAGCTTTTGTTTTTGTTTATTGTCATTACCCACAAATGACTATTTAACCCATTTTTAAGATTCAAGATTAAAAGCATTATTGCTAAATGCACATGGAGAAAATTGTACAATTTATAATTCAAGTTTTCAGCTAGCTGTCCAATTTCCACAAAACAAATACTTAAAATTAAAAAAAAAAAAGGAATGTTGACCACAGAAAAAAAGAATGGGGAAAAGAAAAGCTAAATATAAATAGTATAAAAACTGAAAAACTCTACAATTTTGGTTATGTTATTGGTAGTTCACCTGGATGGGCCGTAACATTTTTTTTCTCCTCTGAAACCCCTTCCCATCTGTTTGTTTCCTATATTTCTTTGGATAATTGATTTCTTGGTATTTAGAACCGTTTGAAAATAATTAAGTATGTATAGAGATAAGCTTCTAGTCATGTATGTAATGAAATACTGTACTGAAATGAAGTCATTAAATAAACTTACCTTAGGTGTTGACCGTGTGTGGAAGCTGGTTTTTGTTACTTTTGATCATCACTTATTCTTCTAAATAACCCTTCTTTATACAGGTGTGCAAAGATTGCTTTTCATGAATGAACAGCGGCAGAATATCCTCCCTTACATGCAACAAAGAGGGCACCTTTTGCATTACTTTGACAATGTGACTGCTATGAATGATGATGGCTGGATGTATTACAGGTTTTACAAGCAAATGGTAAAATGACGAGACAGCTGAAGTTGAATTTCAAAGTTGAATGGGCTGAACATCAAGATAATAACACTCATCATCAGCTTCTATTTCTAGCTTTCGTGGAACATCATACACTCATCATATATTTTCCATGTTTTTTTCACCTTTAGGTATAAATTCTGCCAGTGTAATTATGATTTTACAGATTATCCTTGCTTCATTTTAGGATTTCCACCTACAAAATTCTGCTCCTCAGACACCGATCTGTCCAGAGAAAACATACTTGAAGACCTGCCCTGTCAAAAAGGACAGTGCTCTGAAAGTTAGTTTGACTTGATATTTGTGTATTATTTTTATTTGATGTTACCAAGATTTAACTTAGATACCATGTTCTTTTCGACATTACACACCTTCTCCTCATAACCTTGCCATAGGAGGAGAACATATAAAACACACTTAATGCACCTTTATCAGAGATGTAAACACAGACCTGCAGCTTTGAAGGATTTCTCCCAGCTGCCACGTTCACAAAATCCTATCTTCAGTTTGGTTGTCATTTGAAAACTAGTAATGCCCTTGAGTTTGTGTGTTCAATTCTCACGTGTCTGCGTGGTCCTGAGTATATAAATCACACCTGTGGCTCTCGGAGGTTAGCAGTCCTAGATTTAGCCACGGCAATGTACACCTTCACCTTCTTGTGTGCCTTTGGCTTCTTTGCTGCTCTCCAGGTGCCTGGCACCTTGTCAGAGGAAGTGGAGACCTTGGCAGTAAGTAAAATGAAATGTCATCTCTACTGTGCAGTTTAATTGTGGAGCAAATTACGAGTATATTCTGGTATATTCTTGTTTTGTAATTGGAAATATTTAGCCTTTTTTTTTCAACAGATATTTGTGTATTTTTGGGCATAATGTGCAATAAATTAACCTTTATTTTCCCCCTCATCTCTGAAAATCATACCCGAAGGAGAGTAAGTGTTTTTAATTGTTATTCATACATCAATCTTTTCTAAGATTCAGTATCACAATCATATGTAGCAGCTTTTGTTGTGTCCGAAAATTCTCTCCATCCTTTTTTTTTTTTTTTTTTTTTTTTTTGCTTTACTTGTGTTTTATTTAGGCACCATCCTGGCCTCCTCCTCAGACCAAAGAGAGATTGTGAACAAGCATAATGCCCTGAGGAGAGGGGTTCAGCCTCCTGCCAGCAACATGTTGAGAATGGTAAAAAAGAAAATTTTAAGGGCATTGATATGATTTCGTGATTTCAAAAGCTTATTGTGCTTCACGAGATGTCAGGGAAAACATTTGACTCTGAGCATGACATGCTGACTGATCTAACTTGTTAAGTTTTTGATTGGATATTTCACATGCTCCCTCATGCAGCATATCAGTGAAGAGTAAACTGATTTTACAGACAAGCAACACAGCGCTTTGAGAGTATACGGTGTATATACTGTGGTGGTCTGCATGTGCCCGATTTTAACGGCCTCTCTCTCCTCCGCTCCCTGCAGAGCTGGAACAGCGAGGCTGCAGCCAACGCTCAGAGATGGGCAAACACCTGCTCCATGAAGCACAGCCCTGCCAGCTCCAGAAAGATCAGCAGTGCGTTCGTTATAACACCTCTCTTTTTCTTTTTCTTTTTTTTTAAAGTATATACCCTACAAAAAGCAACGCCACATTGTCACTTAATTTCCACATAGATAGCAAGACAGTGTGTTATTTAACCAGTTTTACTGATTGATTTTTATTCACAATGTTATGCCAGAAATGGACAATGAGTCAGTATTTTTTTTGAGTAGTTTAATCTTGTTAAGTGTAGTAAGAGCATAAAATCATCTGAAACAGCATCATGTGACATTAAAACTATGAATTCCTGGCTAATGAAATTAGTTAGAAGCTATTTAAGGCAGCGTGTCAACCATATCTACAGCATTTAACAGCAGAAAAACTCATTAGGCCCTACAGTGAATAAATGAAATGTGCAGACTGGTTTCACATAGTAGTTTATCGTGTGTCTCATCTAACGTAGCTGGACTGAATACAAGGAGTGATAAACAGAAGAGTGATTAAGTTTTATTGATTTTTCCCCTGGTTTTCACAAAGACAGTGTGCAGTGCAGAAGATTAAGTTCCTTTGATGTGTGATCGTGAATTGAGTAGTATTCTGTTTTTGGGGAAGACTGAAGTATCTCTTTCACGCCTCTTTTTTGACTGCAGCTAGCGATTGTGGAGAGAACCTGTACATGTCCAGCTACAAGAACACATGGAGCAACGCCATCCAGTCCTGGTACGACGAGGTGAAGGACTGGCGCTACGGAGTGGGATCTGTCAACGGAGGAGTGGTCGGACATTACACACAGGTGCAGTTATATTCAGTTTGCTTACAGGCATCACCAGTTAATGCCGACTAATGCACATGCACGTTTACCATCGCCTGCTTGGAAAATACAGTATTTATGCACTGAGCTCCTTGTGATTTTGTGTTTTTTTTTTTCTCTATGCTCAGGTTGTCTGGTACAGGTCCAACCAGATTGGCTGTGCCATGGCATACTGTCCCAACTCTGCATACAAGTACTTCTACGTCTGCCACTACTGCCCACCGTAAGTAAAAAAAATTATATATTTTAAATATATATATGTGTGTGTGTGTGTGTTATGTGTAATGCTAAATTTAGTGAGATTAAAAAAAAAAAAGGAATGGAGGAATCTATTTTTTTTTCCCCCCGACAACTGTCATGGTTTTTGTATATTGCAGACCATGATAGCCCACTCAACGTTCTATTCTAATGCAAGTATTGTCGAAAACATCATTAGAAGCACTTTACAGTTTACCTCTACTTCCTGAAAGGCGAATAATAAAGTGGATGCAACAATAGAGCTGTAATGCATGCAGTAATGAGGACAAAATGCAGTTTGCATTTAATATCCTTCTACACCTTGCTGAGTGGTCATTAAATAGTAATTCCAAAGTGCTCTGCCTTCTAAGAGCACATCCGTGACATGTTTGGGCTGATATCCAGTGTGAGTCTTTAAGCTGTCATGTTTAATATTTGATGGTCTGGCCTACATTACAGGGGAAACTACCAGTACGCTCGCCCCTACAAGTCAGGACCCTCCTGCGCCGACTGCCCCAATGCCTGCGACAACAAACTGTGCAGTAAGTGGCAAACACCCTTGAGTTTCGGGCTCAAAGCTGGAAGATTATCAAACAAAATATACTTCTCACTTTTTGTGCAGTCCTTTATGCATTTATTTATTTCCTCTTTTTCCATTTCCCTCCCAGCCAACCCCTGTCCCTACACTGATCAGTACAGTAACTGCCCCGAGCTGAAGCAGCAGTGGGGCTGCAGCAACAAGGACGTGGCCTCTTGGTGTCCCGCCTCCTGCAAGTGCACGTCTCAGATTATTTAAATGCCACACAGCCCCACGGCCTCTGACTCATCAGTCAATTTCAATAAAGATACTCATCTTTAAAGCTTGTATTTGTGTATCCTCAACTTACTCACCTAAAACCACAACTCAAAAAATGTCACCTCTCTGTGCAGTTCGGAAATAAATAAGTGCTTCCCACTGATTTAATACTTGAAGCGCTTTGACCTGTTCAGTAAACAGCAGAGATTAAGAAGGAAATTTACTTTGGCTCACTAACTCTCTGGACAAACACAGCATGCGGGGGGGGGGCAAGAGCCCCTTTGACTAAATGAGAGGTGTAAACTCACAAAAGAGGAAGGAGATCACACTGAACGGGGTGGATCTGGCAGAAGCGGAGAGGAACAGTCAGTTCCACAAAGATTTCCCTAAACCTGAGCCAAGAAACAGACACAGTTTGAGACCACACCTGCTGGCAGTGGCTAATGTCGAATCCTGTTGTCATCGTGAAATATAGCCAATATTTAAGCAAACCGAATCCTGACTTCCTGTGATGTTTTTAAACTGTGCAGCAATCTGGGTTTAAACATATGACTGAGTAACCTTTTTAAACCAATGAAAACACTTAATACACAACTAATAGCACCTTGAAGTTACTTCTGGGAGCAGCGAAGGATGTTATGTGCACTAATCTGAGCTGCCAGGATTCCACAGGAAGCTGGAAAAGGTAACTTCCTGTTAGATAACATTTTGAAATACAATGATTTCCATTTTGAAGGAAGAATTGAGCCACTGTATGTAACTAATGCCTATTGCTGGAATGTCAAGAATATTTACTCAAGTAGTGTACTTAAGTACAGTTTTGAAGTAGTTGTACTTTATTCCATTTTATGCTAAATTATAAACAAGATCAGCCACAACATTAAAACCAGTTACCGCTTTTAACGTTTTGGCTGATGGGTGAATATAAGACCATGAAAGCGGCCATATGGTTTGAGTGAAAAACATTTTCTGATGCTGCTTGACACATCATCAGTGATGCTCCTGGGACCATCGGGAGTTTTTGGGTCTTTCAACATCATACTCCCTCCCCCAGGCGGCCCAGCAGTGATCAGACCCCTGCTGTGCAACAATTAACTTCCTCGCACCCAGGGTTGTTCTCTCCTCAGCCATATCCACGTAGAAGCTCTTTCTGCTGTACTGGTGGTCTCACAAATGGCTGTCCTCTTTTTTTTTTTCCTTCAATGCCCAGTGTGCTGAGGGCTCTGGCCAGTGAGCGGGCAGCAAATCCTCAACATCCAACCTCTATCTGCGGACACTTTCCCTTCCATCCCAATTCTCTCCAATGGCTGATAAGATTTTCATATTTGCCCAGTCTTCTCTCATAGGCTTCATCCAGGTTTTCCTCCCATGATGCCGTCAGCTCCAAAAGGATGACATGCCTTGTGGAGTCTGACTAGAAAACTACATCAGGATGCAGAGTGGGGGTGGTAATGTGCTGGGGGAACTTTAGCTCCAACTCCAGGTACACAGACGTCTTCCAGTCCTTTGCCAAGGCCAGGATTCCTGCAGGACTTTTACTTGGGATAGAGTATTTTAGATTGCTACAAATTACAGTGTAATTATTTAGGACAGAAGGGGTGTCAATAAAATACTTCTTACCGGGTACTTATATCAAGACAAATATTTAAGTATGGGGGAAAAATGTGGTTAGGGGAATAAAGGGGGAACAACTTTGTATTTAAGGAGGGATTTAGGAAAAAAAATAACAACGCAGGACCCTTTCTCCCCTCAACACGCAACACTCATTGTTCCTGCCCTGTACAAGGCATGAACTATAAGGGAAAAGGGGGTTAAAGTGTTGATATTGCAATACAATTATATGATGGTATTTTAAAATTATGACATTTACAAACAAAACAGGAAATGACTATGTAAAAAGTCCTTAAATATGGCGCACTTGTTATTATCAATATAATTTAACACTTTATTGTGTCTGGGGAATAAAAACATTAGACTCTGGATATTTGAAGTTGTTGTTCTTGGTAGCAGAATCGTCGCTCCTTGACCAGCAGGACGTCCTTCAGCACGTCAGTCTGCGACTTTCAGACCACATACTTTTACTTTCTCTGCTCATTGAAGAGCATAAAAGATGCTCCTACATCTGAGGCTAAGAGAGAAAGCCTCTCTTCAGGGGTCAGCCACACATGTTCTGGCTGCACAGCGGGCTCCTGGTTCAAATAAGGCTGTGTTTGTGAGAGTTAGACTCATGCAGTCTATATTTGAGAAACACAGATGGATCCACAGGCTCGGCTGGCTGGATTGAATCCAGACTGGATCTTGTTGGTTTCTCTTTTTTTTTTTTTTAATCTTACAAGCCTGCCTTTGGTTTCCACTCTGCACTTACAGCAGAGGATATTTTCATTTTGGGTCATAAAATAATCCACTCTAACTTCAACATTAGAGGGCAATAGTTAACCTATTGCCACATCGCCACACGCACTGCTATTGTGTAGGAATTAGCTCCCTTTCCATGTAATAACAAACTTCTTTCACTGAAGATAAACACTTGGGCTGAATTTCTGTAATCTTGTCTGTATGCCAAAAGAGCCTCTCCACATCATGTAGGAGTCATAATAATGTAAAGGCCTCTTGTTTCTGTTCAGGCACTGCAATCCCGATTAGGTTGACAAAGGACGCAGATGAGAGAACCACCTGAAGTGAGTGGACAGGGGAGCTGAAAGGAGTGTTATTCCCCCAGCAGAGGGGAGATAAGGGGATGAGTTTTTCCTCTGCCAGTGGGTCCAGCGATAGCAGAGGTCCTCTGTCTTGGCTGAGCTCGATAAGCCCGGTCATGCCATCCTGTGGGGCTTATCAACTCCAGCAGCGAGCCTCAACAGTTAGTCCCAAGGCCAGAACATGTTTATGACTTTGGCGTCAGTTTGTCTTCCAGTAGATTGTGCAATATGGGAAAAATAATGCCTATGAACATGTTCTGCATTGTTCAAGCTGTTGTAGATTTTATATAAATCAACAACGTGGTCTGGTGAATCCTGAAGTTTCGGCTGCAAAAGACTGGCTTGTGCTATGTGGTTAAAATAAGATAGGATAAGTACACACACAGCTTATTACAGCTCCACCAGAGAGTGTTCTGCATGTCTAGTGACAGAGAAAATGTCAAGTGCAGAGGATAAATTTCCTTTGCTATTTCTTTGAATGAAATTGTGTTAAGACAAGGGAGAAAAAAAGTGTAGATAAAAGGACAGAAAGAGAGATAGACAAGGAAAGGAAGAGGGAGGGAAATAAGTTGGCGGAAACGCATAAAGGCATTTTCATAGCAAAGGGAAAAAAAGGCAAGAGGACACTTGGAGATCAGTTACATCAGTCTCTCCAGACTAAAGACAGTTCATTTAGCCTGAGCTGTTATCCTGCCACATCACTGTCCCTCTGGATTAGAAACAGGATGCTGAAAAAAAAAAAGGGCTCACTCCATTTAAAACTGACCAAAGATCACAGGGCTCAGTGCAGCAAACTGTACTTGATGTACCGTGTTCACCTGACTTTAAAACCAAGATTAAATACTCCATAACACTGTGCCAACAAGCCTTTGAGAGTAATAGTTATGCTTTTCCTAAATTGCCTGGAAAACCAAATGGGAGGGTTTCACTGCACCAGGACAAATGAGAACTGGTTTTGGTGTCCCTTGTGATTGTCCGAAACATCAAGCGCTCAGTGTTCATTCACATTTTTGCCTACAGGGTATAAACCCATCTGGCACAGATGTTGACTAAAAAAAAAAAATCATACTTTACACAAAGTATCACTAGGTCTTTCCACTGCCGCAAAAATTGTGCGTCAATGTCCTCAAGTATTTAACTGTGCAGCTTTCATTAAAATACAGCAAACAATGTTCAAGAGCAAACAATATTCAGCAGGTCAGTCGAAGTTTAGAGGAACATACCACATATTTATGTGGAAAGATGTATCCAAACTCTGACTCTGTATTCCTCAGGCAGGTGACAGCAATGCCATTTCAGGAAAAAAACACTTGTGTCTTGATCTCCCTCTAAATAAGCAGCACAAATAAGCGATATAATCTTAACCAAATGAAGAAAATTAAAAAAAAGGATGAGAGTATACTGGTATAAAGAGATGGAATGAGACGACCTAAACAAACGGCCTGTGAGACAAGGTCACTTTGGTAACGTTACAGTTTACTTACTCTAACCTAATCTACACCAAACACTTAAAATACTAAAAATACTTAAAATAAATAAAACTTACATGCTTATAATAAACATGCTTATAATAAACAATAAAATACTTTGGTATAAAACACTTTAATATTATTTTTCCCGCTCTGGTAATCGGCCCAATTTTATTACTAGTTTCCTCACTTTGTCTCTCTCTTGACCACTTTGTAACTTTATTTTGAAAAGTCCTGTAAAGATAAAGTTATCATCATGGTACTGGGATACTTTTGTGGTGCTATATTCATATTAAGACCTAGTAGCATTAGAACCAGAACAAATGCAACCATCAACACCTCAATTGTGGGTCAGACTGAACGAAAATAACTAGGTGTAGTTCCACCTTTAGGCCTCACACAGTACAGATCCGGGGCTGTGTTCGTGGATGGCTACTGAAGGGAACTTGAACATTTCGGTCACTCAGGGGCTCATGAAATTTGTTGCCAAATGCAAAACTCTACAGCTATAAAGTCATTGGATGGTAGGTTTTTATTGACTTTTACTACAATCTTTCCCTAGCCCTACCCAAGGGGTTTTAGTTGCCTAACCCCATACCTCAACCATTCTGTATTTGCCCTAGCCATGACCTTACTCTAACCTGAACCCTACAGTGGTTGCCATGTGCGGAAAATTGCAGAAACAAGAATTCTAAAAACACTGGCACGGGACGTAATCCGGGGTTTTCGTACAGTTCTTGTTTGGTGATAGGGTTGGATTCAAGTGGCAGTCTCATTTATGTACAGTAGCTTCTGGCTACCTGTGCCCACACAGCGCACGGTCGGGAGGTAAGGAAGGAAAAATCTTCGAAACGGGTCCAACTGCGGACCTCACGTACTCACGGGGACCCCAGGTCTGCCAGCCAGTGGGAAGGGAGTACATTCCCCACCATACACGAGATATGCCACTTCCTTTAGCAGTGTGTTTTTTTTTGTTTTTTTTTAAAAAATGGTCATGTTTTTCTGTTCAAGACTTGAAGTAATGTTAACGTAATGCTTTTTGTCAGGAAAAAAAAAAGTTAAATATTCCTTCTTGTTGTGTGTTAGGTGTGAAAGGCTGAAACGTTCAGGTTACATCTGTTTGCCCTCCAGCACCTTTATGTAGTAAGACAGCCGGTCCAAGATCAGGGCTGTAGACCTCATACAGCCACTCCACATTGTATTGAAGTGTCACCTGTGTGTAGTGAGCTCCTACCCAGAGAGTGCTACAGAAACAATTCACAGAGGCCTGTAATGAAAGCAGAGCCCCGCAGTTGTGCAGCTTCCTTCCTTTCATTGAGCACTTTTAGATGCAGCACAACAAAACTTGCTAACAGGCTCCTCACCTCGCCTCTTAAGCTTTCATCACACACAAGGGAACATCTGAACCAAAAGCCACCGAAAACAGATACCCTCTTTCACATGCCGAAGCACTGACAGATCACGTTCACTGATAAAGGCTTGAGGGAAGGAGGACTGTAGCCTTGGCAAACACTTTATTTCTAATCTTTATGTGGTGGCTGGTTCTATAGTAACCACATGCTTCCCTATATTGTCCTGAGAATATAGGGAACCTGTGAACTGGGTACACAGTACGGGGCTTTTGTGCCTCCAGTGCTTCCTAAAGTGCCTGTTAGTGGGACTGTGCTTGCAGTTTCATGAGCGAGCGTGACGACTAAGAGTTCAACCAGTGGCCAAAGACTGAGCTCTCCCAGCATATCCAGCTAAATAAAACAGGCCTGGTTCATGTCAGCCATTAGCAAACGGGTGTTGTTCTTTTCTTTCTCCAAGCCGCTGCCTGTTTGATAGCTATTCTCACTCAGTAGTCCTGCGGCAAACGAACATTAAACAAACATTTGGAGAGGGGTCCCAAGCCTGTAGTGGCGGAAATGGTTAAAGTGGGTGTATCCTAAACACAATGTATGGCAAAACATTCATTCACACACAACCACAACCCTAGAAAAAAAAAAAAAAATCAAGAGTGAGAATGGACTAAAGAAATAATTAGCAATTTTGAAAAGGCCTCCAAATTATTTTTAGGTTGTTTTTTGGGATTTTTGTTCATTAAAATAAACAATACAAGGTTAATACACTTATATATTTACACTTATATATTTATAAATAAGTTGGAAGGAAAACAAACCCCCTAAATAAAATGTAAATCAATTAAGTTGTAAATTAATTATTTACACATCAAAAATCCTTTGCTAATTCTTTAAAACCATTAAAAAGAACAAACTTTGGATGTGAGCACAAAGCATGCATATCCTATGTTAATTAACAATATGTTTCCTTTTTATTATCATTTTTTTTAAATTTCTCAGTTTTTATTTATTTATTTGTATTTATTTATGTCTTTGTTCATTTGGTTTTTACATGATTTTGTTTTTAATCTTTTTATCTACCCACAGTTCTGTTTGTTTATTTGTTTGCTTGTTGTCTATGATTAACTTGCATCCTGTTATTGATTGCCGTGCCACTATTATAGTATTATTGTTTGTTGGTATATCCATTATTGGTAATGCTTAATTGCCAAATAAACTGTTGACCATGAAATAAAGAAACAAATGTTGGGTTGCCAGGTTTCGAAGAATGCCTATAGCCTGTGTTAATCATTTTAATTGGGTATAATGCAGTTATAAATGATGGTATGGATGATTGCCTCATTAGGAAATTGTATTGAAAACTGTTGAGTTGCAAGTTATAAAAAAAAAAAGAGAGAGGAAAAAAAAGTAAAGCAGCTTTTTTTACAATCAGATCTGTATCTACAGAAAACTAAACTAAAGATAAAAATGTCCAAACAAGATGGTCTTCATAAAGATAAGAGCAAATACCAAATGTGGCTGGAGTTACTGTTTCCAAACACCTTCAAACCCTGAAACCATTGAGAATTTACAGTGTCAATGGAGGACGTTTAACTGCTCCCGGTGGTATTTAATGTAAGCAAACAAAAAAACAGTTCCTTCGGGAGTCGTAACTGATCAGGTGTAGTCAATGTTTCAGTTTACTCTTCAGCTCCGCACTGCATATTGTCACACTGATTGATTGATTTAAAGAAAAACAAAACATACACATTAAATAATAATGCATTAATTTATGAGTGCACAGACATGGTCCACACACGACAGTCACTCAGCGCTGGCAACAGCCCACATTACAGTCACACAATGCAGGCAAGAGAATAAAACACAGCAACAGACAGCTGAATACTCTGCAGCCACAAAAAGTACACAATACCACATAAGCACAGCACCAGCTACTGTATAAGCAAACTCAAGTTGGCAGAAATGCATGTGGGCACCTGCTCCCCAGCGTGTGGCTGATATATGTTTGTTATTAAGTGCAGTGGTAGACGGGATGAGAGAGTGATCATTTTCCAGTTTTTAGGGGAGAACGAGCTGTAAAGATGTTACTAAAGGCATATTTACAATATTGTAGGAAACAGCTTTTGTGTGCGCCTCCTCCATTACAGTGCATGTAGTTTGTAGCAAGGGTTAGAAGTGTTTCTGAATGAAACTATACAGTAACAAATCATCATATTGAGACTTAAATGAAAAGACTTGCTGGGCAAAACAGTCTTCAGATTCTGTCTGCCCAGGTTTTCTTACAAAAACACTTTTTGAGTCTGTACAGTGATCTAACTACTCTTAACAGTGTTACCGTAGCCTGTAAGTTTTTGAAACATTCAATTTGTCTGGTAACCTAGTCAGACGAGATGAGGAGAGATTATAAAACTTGCAAATAGTTAGAAAACGAATGTTACATTCCCAGCAAATCGTTATTTGACAATATGTTAACTTATCTCCCACAGAGTCCCCCAAAGAATCCAGCACAGTGCAAGGGGACTTGCACAGGATTTTTATAATAATGTGATAGTGTGACCACGGTATTAAGCTGTCTTAAGCAAGTGTTTTGGGGTAATATTAGCATTAACATGCCAACAACGGAAGTTCATGACTCAGATTTTTGTATCACAATATATTGTGCCATGATATACTGTTACAACCCAAGGATAAAGTGCATGTCATTCACCAACATATGGCAACTTCGAGGCAACCACATCTATTTTTTTTTGCTCAGAATCAAAAACCTTTTCTGCTCAGAAACTATTCAGCTGCACCTTCTGTTTTTTCAAAGGATTATAAATGCTTTCTATCCCTTATGCAAACCTCCATGTCAACTTTTACATTGCATATTTCCTGAAATGTATTTCTGTATGAAATCGTAATTGAAACTGCATATCCCTCTTGGTGTATTATCACGTGAGGGAGGCCTAACGCCCTGATAATATTGCATGAGAGCAGTGCATTATTTTCTCCAGAGTGCTGTTCTCACTGCAGTTTCTCTGGCTATTTTTTCCACCCTGGGCCTTAATAATAAATAAGGCCCACGGGTCTTTACATCTGCTTATCGCTGCTGCCACAGTAATCTGACACAGACGTTTGCCGGGCCTGACATTTACACAGCAGACCGGGAGAACATTCCTTTTTCTCATCCTGGTAAATCTGTTTGCCATTAGCCGGTGTCAGACAGATGCAGGGACCAAATCCATACGCTTCACTCAGGAATGGCTTGGTCATGCAAGGGTCAATCACTCACGGTCCATTATTTCAGCGGCAGCAGCGTGAATTCCTGGTCAGCAGATACGCGACATGAGAGCTGGGCTGCACCAGCTAGTTGTAAATCCTTCGCTGAGTTTACACGTAACGTCCTTCCCATGTTTTTAGCGAAAACTACTGATTTACAAAGTCAGTTGGAAGCAGTCAAAACCTATTAACAATTTAAACAAAAAGTTATTGTAGCATGGCAAGATGTAATCTAACCTTCAAAAATATATAAAATTTTTCCATGGGCAAATGATATATTATACTTAACTGCAAATCTTTTGTAAGTGTGGGTATCACTTTGTTTTATTCGATTAAGCGATTTAGCTTAAGCTAATATCCAATTAAGCTAACCTAAACACCAGTATTTAGCCATTTAGTCTAGATTATTAGCCTAATTGTTTGTAATATGAGGTATATTGTGAAATGTAATTCAAAGTCTTCTCAGTTTACATCATTATTCAAAAGCATTTTGAAGTGTCAGGTCTGATATTGTCAAAAATATTGCCTCTTTTACTCCTCAGTCTCATATATTAGCATGCTAACATTAGCTCTGTCAATAGGATAACTCAATTGAGTTGTTATCAGTTCCACATGAGAAAAAAGCATTTATCTCTATGTTTTCTGTTAGTTTTTATGTGGATCCACATTTAAATCTGGTTGAGATGTAAATGTGCATTTTCACTGTGACAGACCAAAGTCTCATAGGGAATATAAAACAACTAAGCTGGGGAGAGATGTGTAACTATGCCCATACTTGCATTATCAGAGACCTCTGCTCACCACTGAAAGCTTTACAGTCATTAACAACAGGGAGCACCGAGCTTGGTAAACAAGTTGTTATAAGTGTCAGAGTAATTGTCTAATTTATGGTTCTGTCTGTCATAACCAACTGCAGCTGTTAAAACGTACTTTACTGCAGGAATGTAATGTATTCTCATTGTTCTCCATAGATGAATTTTTGTGATTTAAAGGGTCAGTTCACACAAATTACAAAAAATATTCTCTCACTCAACTCTTGCAGTTCCTAGCCACACAGAGAGTTATGGTTGTCTTTTGTCTTTGTTTTGTCAACTACCTTATGGTT
Organism: Xiphias gladius; assembly: GCF_016859285.1. NCBI lineage: Eukaryota > Metazoa > Chordata > Actinopteri > Istiophoriformes > Xiphiidae > Xiphias > Xiphias gladius. Next base: position 9,406,801 of record NC_053403.1, on the reverse strand, counting down.
AAGGCTACCACCACAATGACCGCAACTTTACTCTCTGCCTCACTACATGAAGGTCGCTCTACTTTTGCCACTGGACTTTGGGCTTGGATGTAAACTGAGAGGTGCAGAATGGTCAAATATAGACTTAACTCCTTGGGGGCCTCTGCTGAATAGTAGCGTTTACCTACCTTACTCACGTACTGGCTTTTACTGGAGCTTTTTACCATATCTCACAGCCTTTCTTTTGGCAAGTGGAACTTGCTCAGGTATTATCATATGACTACATATAGAATTCCAGCTGCAACATTGACTGAGAAGATCTTAAAAGTAATTGATCAGGAGTCACAGGGTAGATGGACCATGAAAGAGGAGGCCATTCACATCCGACACCAAAGACAGGGGTTATGATATCTGATGAGATATTTGTTCTCAAGGTCGCGAATGAAAGGTTTAATTTGTCGACTGAAAAGGGGGCAATGTTAAATTTTAATTACATTAAAATTAATTACATTAATGTCATTACATTAATTTGAGCAGTACAAAAGCTGGACCATTTGTGCAGTCCGTGTCGATTTGTGTAGTTGTGCGTCAGCTCAGTCTCTTCAGTCAGTTCTTTCTGTTATTTCCCTTAAGTCTCGCTACTGTCTCCTCTTAACGCTGCACATTTATGAAGCAGATTCAATAAGCCCTAGAATAAGCGCAAAGTTTTCAGTCAAGCTGAAACCTCTTTAACACATAGGGTCTTGTCCCCCAGTTAATCTGCGTCTCGTCGCATTTTCCCATTGACTTTGTATGCATTCACACTCTAAAATTTGCCTTGCGTTCTGTCTGAAACATACAGTAAGCCCAGCCATCTCATTCTGCAACAATGAAGAAAGAAAGAAAGTTGGCACATTGTAGCAAGTGGATCTGTACATCATTTTAGCGTCACAATAGTAAGCACTGCTATAAAACACGGTGGGGAAAACAGAACATTGATAAATAAATACTGTAGAAGTAAGAGACACATATAAAAGTGGGACATCGAGTAAACAATAAAATGAAATAAAACAAAACTTTAGTGGGAAAACCTTTATCTACAGCAGGTTCAATAAAAGGTCCCAGGGGGAAAACTCATCTCATATAAAAAGACCATTTAAATCTACTGAGCATTGAATGATAAGATGCTATCACTGCTGTAAAAATAATAATAAATCTAGATGCTGTAGTCATACCCACCATAATGACAGAAAATGTATGCAACAGAGCATTTTGATGTTAAAGTATTAGACTGCCTCCCTGTATGCTGAACTTAAACCAACACTGCATGCACGCACACATGTATAAACACATACCTTCCGAGAAAAATTGCAAGTATTACCACATCAAGCTGTTGGTATCATCCAACCACGGTCTGTTATATTTGAAATTAACCACGTCTTTCCACATTTACGGTGTTGCTATCACATATTTGGCCTCGAGCTGTAAAAACTGTCGTTAGAAAGGCTTTAAGAGAGGAGAACAAACATATGGCCTCCCACGTACAGTAAATGGTCTCTATACTGTACATCTGGGTAGCCCTTATGTAATTCACATGCCTCCCATAATAACTAACATGTGGGCAAACATTTAAACCGCTGTAGAGTCATACAAAAGGCATGTTTAACATACATTCTGTTTAAATTGCACATAAGTAAACTGCTTGTAATTAACATTTTCTTACACAGCTGAAACTTGCATGACTGTTCTTCAATCCTACTGGCTGCCAATCACTTCTAAGTGAGAGTGTAAATAGTTCAAAACCTGTAGGTTCAACAAGGCTCATTAATGATATCATATACACAAAGCTCCTCCCAGTTGTGTGGCCTGTGCCGTTGTGTGCGTGACAAGTCATTTTCATTTTTTTTCCTCCTTTCTCTACTTCACTGACATGCCTCAAACCACCAATCTCTCTACATCCTGTGCATTGAAAGTCCACTCCCCATGTAATTTAAGTCAGGATGTTTTCTCAGTTGCTTTTTTTTTCGCCCCCCCCCCCCCCCCTCTCCTCCTCATCCTCCTTCGTTTTCCTATGTCTAAGGGAAGTCCTGGGTTGTGGCCCAATCATTTTAGTTTTTATTAAGATGCGTTGATAACGTGGCAGGTTGATTGCTGCATGAGGAATGGGTGCGGCGAAGGCCCTCAATTGGGCATCATTTAAAGAAGCCTGCACTAGATAAAGCAATTACAACATCACTGCAGGGAGGCTCTGTGTTTAAAAAGCAGCTTTACATCAGGATGTGCGGCAGAGGAAGCTGCAACGCTGGATTTCAAAGGCTTTCATCCAACAATAATATGACAGCAATTCCTTTCGGGGTGGGCAGATTTAAATATATAAGGATAAGGACTGTGGGAAGTTAAAAGCACAAAAACAACAGAGATGGTTTACTTTGTCCTTAAATGCATCTCCACTCATAGTGTTACGCTGCTATGCATACAATTAACCTGACATTTAAACCTGGAAAGAAAAATGCGGCTTAGCGGTGACATTACGAGTTCAACTTTAGTTCTTGACCTGTCACACGTCACCGCTGTTTGAATGCATTTCTCGTCACTTTCCCTACCAGAAGACAGGTCAGAATTAAAATTTAATAGAATTTTATCATACATTTCATACTTGCAGTGGCCTGGGACAACAACTTGCTTGTGTTATCTTTGTAATTGAGGAAACTACAAAGTAAAGCAAAGATTTATCTCTGCGCATAAATAAATAAAATAAGTCCCACGGCACTGCAAAGTAACTCAACTCTCCCACCCTCTCCAGTGCCTTTCTACAGCTGGCATTTTAAACATACTCTCTCTCATACCCTGCATAACTGTAGCTGTAAACAGTAAGCATGGGTTGAAATGTATTTGTAGGCATAATAAGTCTTCATGGAGCCAAACGTAAACAGGGAGTCGGCTAATGCAATCCACGTATTATGTAATTCTAATTACTACAGAGGACATCAATTCTCTTCAAATGTTCTGTGAATGTTCAAAATTTGTTGCATCTTTAATTCAATTCCACGGCTGGAAGCAAACGGCATACCCTGCTGAAAGTGGAGCTTACTTAAGGGGTTTAACCTTACAGGATTTAAACAGACTTAAAGAGGATTTTTGTTACCGTCCAGTAACAAACAAACAAAACAAAAAAAACATCTTTAAAAAGCATCAACGGCTTCAGAGGGTCAGTTACTGTACATCTTCCTGCTGTCGTGGAAAAACACATGACAGCGATTTCTCTGACATTTTGCACATGTGGCTTTGATCCAACAGTGTTCGTACTGTACACGTGCTCCTCCGTCTGCACTCTGTTTTTGATTGATGCCTGTTGCGCATCCCACAGTAACGTGATAGGAACGGCGCTAAATCCTCCACACACCTGTCAAACATTCGAGCGCTCTCAGCCATCTTCCACCAGCGCTGCCTGAGAGCATCTGCAGCTGTGTGCAAAGCCTTTTAAGTATATCAATGCTGGTGTAAGGGGGCATGTTCGTGTTACGAAGAGGCAATGTCTGACTGACAGAAAGGTATTCCTCTTATCAAGATCTGAAATGATAATTTATTCTTGGTTTAAAGGTTTCTATCTGGCCTCTATTTGAAGTCATAGTTTCTCTTCTTTTCGATCACACCTGAGACTGAAAAATTCAACCCGCTGTGTGCCCTCTTATCTCAGGCTCGTACAGAAATGACGTGAAACACTATGGGATGCTATATAGGGAAATAATTGCCCGTCTCTCGAAGAGCATAAATGGCCACCGCAACATAAACATGATGAGAGCTTGTGATTGTTCTTGATTGCCAGCATCTCACACGGTGATTACGCGGCTACATAGGCTTCCCTCCGAGTGGGCTTATCAGGGTGTGCAATTGTTCCCCTCAGCCCCAGCCACAGGAAACGAGGGGTGGGGTACGCTCGGGGGGTTGTGGCGAGAGTGCTGCCCGGGGATGGAAAGGAGGAGTGTCTACACGCTATCATCCTCCGCATTCCTGTTCACACCCCCACGGTGCATCAGGGGCGTTGGGAATTAAATGCTGAGGACAAGGACCTCAATGCAAACGTCTATGCAGTGTTAAAAAAAATGTTGTCGCCTTGGTAGTATTTTATGCATTTGTCCTGATAGCTATGGCGCATAAGGATGGCGATGGTTCTCACTGTGGTTCAGAGCAAGATTTCTCACATTTAAGCGGACGATTCCTAGCCTCTGAGTCGCTACCCACATTTGTTCGGCGATTGAAGTCTGGTGTTGCGCTCATTGGTGGCTACTTCCACAAGCTGTTGAAATATTCAACCGATCAGAGTTTAGCGGGCAGGATTAAGAATAGCTAATTAATAATTGTTTCAGGTGCCGCCTGTTCCTGAGCTAAAAGTCTTGTTACTTTTTCCCATAGACAGTTTTACACGGCTCGCAGTTGGAGTTCTGCGGCTGGATCGGCAAGAAAGTCTCCTGGTTGAAGTACATCAGTACAAAAGATTAACAACTGCGTTGGAAAATATCTGGTGTCTCGATAAGTAGTCAAAGGTGCCGGCCTATGTATGTAAGAGCTTTGAGGGAGAGGTTAAATTCTGACTAATTACTGATTGCTAATTAATCAAAAGGTGCATTTCTGCAAAAATAACAAGCTTAAAAAAGTCACGAGTGCCGGTGTGCCAGTAAAAGCAGATGGAAATTAATGATTATGCTATTGAGAAAACTGAAATCACAATCTGCTGCTTAAAACAATTCACTTTTGTAATTTGGGTCAATTTTGGATTAATTCAGCACCATGTTTTGTTCCCAACTGCATCAACGAAACACTTTGAACTCACTGCCGCTCTGATTCGCGCCTTCGTGACTTCTACTCCATGGCAATGGTGGCTGAGGCTCATGGGTACTGTAGTTTTTAGATCTGTCTACAATGTCGAACTGAGGGACTAAACAGGATTTCTCAGAAACAAAGTCGAAAAATGAAAAGTGGTGATCATAACATAAACATATGTGGCCGTTAAATTATCCAGGAGACTCCTGTGTCTCTATGATAAGTAACATTGAGGATACCATTTAAAGAAACATTCAACATGTGAATACAGAATGATGAAAAGCACTCCTCCCACTCTCCAATTCTATGGGGACGTCACCTTTCTACATAGCTAGCATCCAAAAAAAAAAAAAAACTGCCTCAAAAACTGCTATTGCAGCTTCCAGGACGTCAGCGGGGCGTAAACGTCACCTTACACTGATTCATTAGGGCAGAACAAAACAAAAGAATGGCAAGAACACTATGTCAGGCTCAAATGAAATGGCGATTCAGGCTAGATTATTTCTAATGATTTTTCTTGAACATTCATCTAGCATCAACATCACATCAAAATTTCCCTTTCAGTAGCACTTTGGTCCACCACTTCACCTTTTTCTGGCATCACTATCATATAAAAGATCTATCAAAATCTCTCTGGCATGAAATTTGCTGAATACTCCATGATAACCAGAGGGTTAAGCATTTCTTTTCTTTTCGTTTCTTTTCAAATATGTCTTACTATGAATAAATTGATTAAGTTATAGCAGTTGGTTAAAATGTTATTCCCTTTCGTAAACGAGTGAAATTAGTTTATCCCCTTGGCAGATTTTCTGTTTTGCTATAAGGAGAATTTTCAAAATGAACGCAAAATTGAACCGATTTATATTAGGGGAATAATATGATGCATTTTCTATTATGCATAAATCATTGTTCTCTTCATTCTGGATCCTTTGAAACAACAAGAGGTCTTTTCCCCTCACAGCCAAGTTTCTCATTGTCATCTTCAACAACAGTCAGCCATTAAGCGCCTGCCTCTTTAATCCACCTTCTCTAACACTGACCTCTGCTCCTGCTGTCACACTGCACCAGTCTTAAAAGGCTGTGGTTGCACATAGAGGTAATGACGTGTAGAGCAGGAAAACGATGACTTGGACTCAAGGCAAACGGCACAAAGCTTTTCACAGAAGCCAAGCAGCAAGTGGGTCATAGGAATATTTACTCTTTACATTTGTCTCAACAAGAGTGGACACCCTTCAGTGGTTCAAGGAAAACAAGAATTCTGCAGCTGGAAATGTAAAATATTTATGTGAATACAAACCAATCATATATATTAATTTCCCAAGAGATTCCTTGCTCATTTCTCAGGTGAAATGCTTGAGAGTAAATAGTTATCCACTGTGTTGTCTAACAAGACACTAGAGAGACTGTGACTCACTACAGTAAGGACAGAAGCTTTTTCATAACTGCCATAACTAGAGTGTCTGTTTGATCCCAGTGGCCGGAGCCAACATTTTCACACCTGTCAAAGTGTCCTTGACTAGAACACTGAACCTCTACCTGCTCTATGGTAGGAGCTGGCCCTGACCTCTGCGCCGACATGCATACAGTATTTTTAACTATGTCACAGAGGGATATAAAGAAATGACAGCTCTTTATATCCCTGTCTTTACTCTTTACAACAGACAATTTTATGACATTTGAGAAAAAAAGCACATTCCCCTTGCAACTCCTGACAAGAAAACCACAATCCAGCATCGTTTTTAATATCTCTAGATGGAAGTATAATCTGTCCATCAGTACTGATAAAAGATCTGAAGTGTATCAATACACCCATTTTTCTCACCACATTACCTCTCTCACAGCTCCACATAGATACTGGTTACTTTCAGATAAATAGCACTTTATATTCAAACATGTAATATTTTTAACTTCCAGCTTTGGGCACTCTGAGTTCTACGGGCATGACAAACCTGCAGCGCTGCCTTGAACCTTCCACAGATTGGAAACAGAAACAGTATAACAACACTTTTCCCAATGGATGCATCAGCTTCAAAGTATCTCCACTGCCTCACTTTGAGGTAAGATCCGCACTCACTCGAGGAACTCTCCTCCATTTATTTATCAGGCCTTATAAATCTGTCTGTATTATTGAAGATACTGCACATGAAAAGCTTTGTGGAGGTCACGGAGATTTATGTGGAAAGCTGTATGTGATGTTACATAGTTACCTTACCCAACAAAAGACTGCTTTACAGTTCTGATTAATGAGGCGAAAGGGCCTGGGTTTTGTCTGTCCCACCAACTGGCCTGTTTCTAATCAGCCATATACATATCTCTATATGGAGGGATCCTCCAAACTGAAGAATGCAGTCTTGATTCCCTGAGTAACCAACAAGAGGTGTGTACATAGCTTCACACGAGTGCAGAGGTCTGTATCATGCAGTGTGAAAAGAGGACTCCTCATGAAGACATGCTGGTCCTCATTACAAGCGATAAGAAGGTAACACTTTAGGAGTTGAGGCACACAATAATGATGAACGTGGAGTTGACCTTTGCATGAGAAAGAGCTGAACAAACACAGCCACAAGAAGGAATATCCATAAAAAAAATATCAGCTGGAAGGTGGCGCCCTCCCACACGAGACAAGGGTGTCAAACCAAAAAGTGAATGTACTGGGACAAATGTACTGTGATATAGATAAATGACAGCTTGTCGGTTGTTAGTATATGCCAAATTTCTATGCATTGTAAGAGTTTTCTATGAATAAATTCCACTTTCCCATCATAAAAACTGACCTTTGAGCAAATCAGTGTGCTCTTAAAGCTCAGATAAAAGTAGAAACCTTTCTTTGATTTTGGGGAGTTTCATCAAAAAGCAATTGTTAGAAAAATATATAAGGCAATGAACATCCTAACCTCAGTTTGACCCTTACATGTGGCAGACTAAGGCCTGTCCAGGAATGTCCTGACACAAAACCTAAAGTGAACTAAAGTAGTCATCTATCATCCAGCTCCTTCACTCTCTGATCCTTTACACTCACCGAGTCGTCTTGCCGTTACAGCGAGACTCACAGCTGTGACAGATGGACCACGTGAACGGAGTATCATCTGTACAGCCAGTCCCGTTTTTCAGAGCAGCGCAGGACACTAGAGAGGTTCCTATAGTCATGTATGATGCATAATGGCACGTGTGGATTTGGGACAAAGGAGGAGCGCATTTAGGCCTGATGGCTTGTTTATTTTCCACAAATCTGCGCTTATGGTGGGGTTCAGATAAATCGCTTAATGGTTTTCCTGGAATGTGAAGTTCACAGGGAGGCTAGATTCAAACTGATTTGAGCTGATGCAAGAGTACTTAGCTGTTTTTTTTTTTCTCTGCACTTTGCTTTAATGTTCAAATTCTGTGAGGCTAAACAAGCCAACACTTTTATTTCCACCGGCAATAATAGGGTTTGTTTGATGTATTACTCCATGTAAGACTGCCGGAGCTTATTGCAAAACTGAAAATGACCCATATGATGTAAACAACATTACAGGGTCAATGATAAACTCCCATCTTTGAGCTCCAGTTGCCCAAAACACAACAACTGCCCTGTGTGGACAGCATTGGCAGAGAGAAACGAACAAAAACATCAAACAAAGCAAGCACTGATTCACACACTACTCACGTGAATAGTTCCTGAACAACCATAAATGGGGAGCTAACCATTTTCATTCTAGCAATCCAGGAATATATGAGCACAAGTCAGTCACAATAGCTCTCCAGGCTTTCTCTAGTTTCTCTGCACTGTGCTGTTTATTTATCACAGCTTTTTTTTCTCATGATTGAAAATGTTTCATTTAGGAATAAGTAATTAATGCGGGGGAAAAAACCTTTCCAAGCCAGCTAGCCTACTAACCTGTCAGCCAACTAGTGTTAACTATCAGCAGCCAAGCAAACCAGCTTGCTAGCTGCCTGTTAACTGTCAGTTAGCCTGCTTGTTAGCTTGGCTGCTAAAAAAGGAGGGAAAATACGTTTGCGCTGTATATTACAAAGATGTATTCGTACCATCAACTTCTGTCTCAAAACTGTCTGCAAACCATAATTCTTTTGTGGGGCATTTTATACTCGGAAGAAGGACGTTTTGTGATTTTTTTTTGTGAATGGAGAAACACTAAGCTAGCTTTCTCCATTCTCTCTCTGGCTTTCTGTTCTGTCAAAGGATGGCACTGTCGAGGTGACTTACTATTGGTCAAAAAAAGCAAATTTACGTGTCAAAGTTCACTAAAGTTGAACTTGATGTGTGCGGATTTACAATGCCTTCATGAACAAATCCACAGATTCCACTGAAATTAATTAATTTTGTTGCTGAAGTGTTACATTTTAAATTCTGGTGTGACTGACCCTTTAAACAAATGGACATTTTAAGAAATTCTCTTGTCTGCTTTCTTTTCAACAGTTAGATGAAAAGACTGATCCCATTCTCATGCTTGAGCGTTATCCAGCTATAGCCAGGAGACAATTATCTTATCTCAGCATAAAGACTGGAAACAAGGAGATAAAAGCTAGCCCTGCTTTCTCCAAATTTAAAAGTCTGCCTATTGCACCTTCAAAGCTCCTTATGTCGTTTGTTTAATCCGTACACAAAACATGGAAAAACGTCAATTTGTAGTTTTACGGAGAGTTACATGCTGTTACTTGGCAAACATGAGATTAACATGTTACCACCATCAGCATCCAGGCCTCAGCACTTGTCTAATAAAGAATCTGGAGCTGGATCATGCATAAGCAAAGTAAGAGAAGAAATGTTCACAAAAGAAACAACGTAAGAGCACTGGTACCTCTGGGATACCCCGCTGTGAAATGTGAGGCTGAGAGCGTTTACTGTTATTGAACAGACTTGACTATGTAAACAGTTCTCATGCTCTCTGTCAAAACTCTGACCGATCACAGCTGAGAAGAAAAACTTTGATTCTCAGGGCTCAAACTATAGACATAATAATGGGTTGAATAATTGCAGATTGAAGTTTCCCTTCTATACAAACATTTCTCAGGGTCTCCAGAGCTAGTCTGGAGGCAAAAATAATTAGTTAACTGGTAGGAGTCAAACAGCCAGATATTATTCTTTAATAAAAACACTTAAATCCAAATTTAAAAAAAAAAAAGAAAAAAAAAGACTAAAACAAGAGGAAGCTGATGTGAGGGAGTATATGTAACCGTCATGAATGAATGACTGTAGCAGTTGGACCACAAATCCTCCCATGCTGTACAAGTTGCCCCTTGCTCTCTTGTCTTTAAAAAAAGAGTGGCACAATGGCTCCACCCACTGAAAAAGCCTCCACTCTCTGCCAAATATTACTGCAAAACTCTGTAGTACAAAATGATTGAGTAATGAGTCAGCGCGAGTAGATTAGTACTAGCAGTGCTGCAGACTTTGATATCTCTCAACATTTGGAAGTAATTTCCCAAAGGGTCTGGGAAAACCCTCACTGCTCTCAGTTCCAAGACAAACAGAAATGTGTTGCTGGCAGTGATTAACTACTCTGCTCATTCATAAAGCTCTTGGCCCAAATTTGGGACCTCTGGCCTGAGGTAATTCGGTGAGAGGCCCTAGATTGCCACCACACTCACTGTAGGAGCCGCTTACTGGATCAGAACCGGCAGGTCAATCAGAGGAGGCGTGAGCTTGGATGGTTTCCAGTGAGAAATGAAGCAGAGGCACGCACAGGCTGTGACAGTGACTTCAAGACAGTTGATGGTGAGGGACCTGAACTCTGAAGTAACCTGATCACAGTTACACATACTGTCTGCAGGGGTCATGATGGGAATGACAAGGTGCAGCATTTGTCAGAGCAACATGGGGCAACTAGCAGAGCTTCAAAAAGGCCGTATCTTCCTTGTCTGGATTCACTGGTGGAAAGTTGAAACCACTGAATTTCTGTGCTTGAGTAAAATCTTTAAGTACTTGTAATTCAGTATCTTAATTTTTTGCTACTTTACATTTCATCTCAACTATATGTCAGAGAGAAATAATGCACTTTTTACTCCACTACATTCATTTGACAGATGTAGTTATCCTGATTTGTCTTGGTTGTCTAAAGGTAATATGCTGAGTTGGCTTTTTAATGAGGAGATTTCACCAGGGCTCACTGCCTGCTTGTTTTACATTTTACATTACTATATTTAAGCCTTAAATAACTTTAAATAACATTTTTTGTTTGTTTGTTTGTTTGGGTTTTTTGCCACTTGGCGGCAACAGAAACAAGTTGAGAATACAACACGGATATACAATCACCATCATTATAATTCATTTGGAGTCGTGTTTCTGGCTACCTGATAAATGTAAGTAAATATTCTCTCTATTTTAGCTCTGTATTTGGTCTCTACCAACTCCTGAGGGAAAGATATCTGGCTTTTTAATTTCTAAATGCTCCACTATGTTCACCAGCTAGTAACTGACTGTGTCTGTCTGCTGGTTTACTGCTGAGCAGGTAGTCTTCAGTGGGTTTTTAGAGCTTTTTTCACTCAAAACAGTTGCCTGCTGTGGCTGAAAACAGCAATATGAGAACAGTGAGAGTGAACAAAAGCAGTAAAGTTGAGGCTGGACAGCGAAAGTTTGAGCTGAAATTCCATAAAGCTCCATAAAAGAGAGCTGCAAATTCAGGTGATAATTCTGTCATCTATTTGTCACAATTATTGTCAATTGATACACTGTTATAAAAATATAGATTATACCCACTTTAACTGATTGTAACTATGAACATATTCAACTGCACTTACTGTCCTCTACTTACATCATACATATTACATGTTTGCTGTTTGCATATAACAAAAGAAAAACCCATTCTGCTGTACAATCTAATATATTTATGGGTTTCTGTTTGTACTGTACATACAATAGCTGCATTAATTTGTACTGTACATTGTTATATTGTTTGTTTGGTTTGAATATATCATAGTTATGTCTCTTCTTACTATTACTACCCATGTTCATTCTGTAAATGTGTTTATATTTGTGTATATCTATATGCTACTTGTTTGCACTATCTGGACAGATGCTAAACTACATTTTTTTTGTACTGGTGCTTACTGGTGACAATAAATTTGAATCTAACCTGATTTATAGAAAATGCGCAGCTGAAACAGAGCACCCCGTATTCTATATAAAGGGATATTGCTGTTATGCATATTGAATCTTTTAAAGCATTTTCTTTTTAAATTTGTGGATTAGTACAATATAATCTCATCTTGGTTGTTTTTTTGTTGTTAGCTCTTGTCTTACACTTACATCAAGTGATCAGTTGACATAGTTATTAGTTACTTTGCAGATTGGGATTTTACATACCAAACAAGTTCATTATTGTAGATTTAAGTATATAAAGGACATATTTAGCTCCACCTCCACTGGGTAGAACCTTAAAATGATGCTTACACTTAGTGTAAGCATCGTTAAGTGTACACTTAATAGATTAGTTATAATCGAGTAGTAACACATTTTCTGAAAGGTTCTATGGGGTTAAGGGGAACAGGCTCTTAAGTCATCTGCACTAAGAAAGAGGAAGAGTGTTCAGTGGAGTGGAAATAGAAATAAGAAAAACTGTAATAGTATGATAGCTGCTATGTTTTCTTGAGTAAGCAAAAGACGTAAACAACTAATATTCCATTGTAGAAACATGTCTTTTTTTAATTCTTTGATAAATTTTCCTCTACTGTATTTTAAGACATTAAAAGATTAGTCTGAAGTAAAGTCAATAAATCAACAAACATAACTTTGACAGTAATAAATGAGTAGGAAGTAGCAGTCATTACGTTTTTCTCCCATGTCCGCTCACTGGCTGGGTGTCATTACATCTGTGTTTTTGCTTTGTCCTCTCTGACGTCCAGAGAGGAAACCCATCCCCGTGAGCAAAGTGCATGAGGGGGGTGTTCACCACCTAGGCCCCTGTCTTCTACCCTGTCATTGGTCACCACAAAACCTGCATCAGTTTAAAACCAGACACCACTTTCTTCCCTCCCTTCACACAGTACAACCCCTGAAAAACAGAGTCAGTGAGTGTGCGTATGTGTGTGTCAGACTGTGTGAGAGATAACCAGAGTTGGTATCAGGATGCCTGCGTACGCCACCAACATGAGGCTGAAGTTCCCCATTGTGGCCTTGGCTTTGGAGATTATCACCATCATACTGTTTGCAGTGTTTGTGGTCTACGATGATGGCAAAGGTCACGGGCACGCCACGCACTCCAATGAGACTCACCACGAAAAAACAGAGCCTCTGGATCTCTACCCCAGTAAGTCTACGTGGGGCTGCACGCTGAGGGATGCTCTGTTGCTGGATGTTTGAATGTTCGGTCACTAGACTTGTTTTTGAAGAGTTCAAAAAGGAGGGATTATAAAGTTTTTACCTAAGGCAACATGTTGCCTTTGTTGCAGCTTTGAGGTTAAACTTCTTGTTAATTGGTGAAAATTCACCCTAAAAACGGAGTTCAAAGCTTAGTGACACCTAAGAGAGGCAAGGTCCTGCAAAGTTATATTATTCTTACAAGCTGTTTTGCTGACTGTACAAAAAGAATCTGATTTAGAGGTTTTGGGGAAAATGCTGAAATGAAGCTTATTTCTGTTAAAAAAGAAAGAAAAGAATACATCTACAAATCTATATTTCCAAGGCTTAATTCTTTAGTCTTGAACTGTGAAGTGTTGAGTGAACTGAAAAAGGCCACCCTCTTCCATTGGAATAATATGAACTCTGTTTTAAGGGTGTAATTTTCCAATTAGTTGCAAACTGAAATAGAAGAATTTGGAGCCTTTTTCTAGAGCATATCTGCTGAATGCAATAAGGGGAGTCATGGGGTTGCACCCTCGTCCGACACAAAGTCTATTCACGCACATGCAGCTGAGGAGTCAAGAGGATTCTGTACAGAAAAGAGTCAAGGTCTGATGCACATGTGATTTATATTAATGTCTCAAACACAGAGATAATAAAGAGCAAAGACAGATGGTCAGTGGAGCAGAAAAATGTCTTTTGAATTTTCGTGCTGCATTTAAAAGCATCATTTTCAAGGTGTTTGTGTTTAAACAAGGAAATTTAGTGAGTGTGGAGCAGTTTCCACAGGTAACGGTTTCTTTGCATCTTGACCACTTATCTCTATTAAGGTAGCTGCAACAGCTGGGAATAGCTGTATGACTGTCTGATCGTGACAATGTCTGATCGCGATTGGGTGGGGCAGGTGTGACCCATAGAGATTAGTTCAACAGTCAGTATTGAGGCTGAGGATATCTTCCGCTTCAGATGGGATGTTTTAGTCACATACCTTGTCAAATTTCTAGCATTATTTTGATTCCTTTTTCACTTTTCATTGTGCTGGGCAAGAGCTAAGATTTAAAGATCCTATCTAGTCATGTTTAAAGTCATAAAAATACTTTGAAAAATAAAATGTGACTGAAATGGTTTTTCCACAAAAACGCTGAGGTTGCCTCATCAAAAATATTTTGAAATCAAATCGTCTCCTTCTGCCCTAATTGCAAAATCCAGGATATAAATGGGCAAATATTGTTAATTTCAGTGTAGTTTCCAAATCACACTTGTGTAAGTTGTATACTGGACCATGATTTGCATCCAAACTACTTGTTATATAATATAACCAACATCATTATGTACACACCTTAAACTTAGATTAAAGGCTAGCACAGATATTTTCCCTCGGATGAATGTGAAAACAACCTTCAATATCAAACTCTGCACATACGTCATTCTGCACGGTGAAACATCCAAGTGAAGTAACAATTAGGAATTTACAGTAGAGGGTGGTTTCAAAAAGAGATTTATCTACATGTGCCAACAGTCCAAAATTGCCATTATTAGATCTTAAGGGACATGTGCATATAAAAAATATCTTACTTTTGGCACAACCTGCTCAGTTAACTAGTTAAATTATACTGAATGTGCCACAGCCATGACCATTTAAAATGCGACAGGATGGCATGAAAATACATGAGGCCTCCGGTTGCGTGCAGTGATCCACTATCTAACGCATACCAGACATCTGTAATTATAGGTTGAAAGCAAGACAAATAAGCAGAGATATGTAGACTGGAGCAGCTTTATCATCTTGGAGCAAATCAGTTTTGTTTTTTTTTTAATGTAAAAGATAAATTCCAGTTGTCTTGCATGATGAACACTACAGATGTTTCTAATTTCAACTCTCAGAAAGTAATTTTATCTTAATAAGGAGCTGAATTGCAGAATGAAAACAGCAAAGCTGAAGAAATTTGTTGCTCCAGCATTTGAAAAATGAAATAATTCATTTTGTTTGCACTGGTTGCATCACTCCTCTACAGGCTGCACTACAGTAGCTCCTGAGGGGATTCTCTCGCTCTCTCTCTCTATAGTCTTGGCTCATGAGAAGATTACCGAGCGTTACCTAACATCTGGGCGTGGTGCCAGCCACGGTGGCTGCTTTCCAACTTTACGTCTGTTACGTTTTCAATCCGCAATTCACTACAAGCCCTTACTACAAGGGAGGCAAGTCTGACTCACCGAGCTGAGGAATGGGGGGGGGGCGCAAGTGCACGCTGAGGGGCAAACAGGTTTTTCTTCAAAACAGCTCCATGGATCTGAAGCATAATCAGGCATTTACACCTCGACTCGCTGCTGCACGTTATCAGTGTTCAAGAGGCTGTTCACATGTTATACTGCACTGAAAAATGACACAACAGGATATTTTAAGATGACCGCTACCTCTAATTTCGTGGTATTGGTCATCTGCTTGGTACAAAAGACGTCACTGACTCCCTTTGTACCAAGCAGTGGAGATTGTAAATATTAGGTTGACAATGTGAAAAATGACTTTAATCATCCCTGAATACAGACTGACGATAGAAACAAAGGACTGAATCGGAAGATAATAGTAATACTCAATCCTGTGGATGAACCATGGATCATTATTCTTTAAGTAAATTATGGTATTTAAAATGAATTTCTGCTTGTACTGACAACAGTCAATCAAGTCAAAAAGACTATATTTTGGATATGCAGCAGCCAGGCAACAGCTCTGACTGAACACATTTACGCACCTAATCTTTTGGCAGATTGGTTAATAAGTATTCGGTTGTTTAAATATATCATTTGTGAATGTGTAAAACAGACCTGTATGAAAACCATCACCATTAAAATGTTCCTTCTCCAGATTCTGCCTCACAAAAGCAGATGTAGGCGTTTTCATGTCCCACTTGTTAAAAATGTGCTGACAAATGTATACGTAAATACTGCTCACAAAAATAGATGTGGATGAATTTAATCTCCCTCATCAGTCTATCATTCTATAACTGCTACACCTTAAACAGGTGCTTTTATATTATTGTCTGTGTATTATGGAAATGTTCCCTGAGTTGGACAAACAGAAATATCTCCCTGTCAGATTAGTAGCCATGTAGCATGTGTACCTGTTCTCGTCATATCTACTATAGGTATGTAATATTCATTTCTTTTTAGATAAGTGGAGTTAAGACATGGGTAGAAATGCTGATACCGCTCTCTTAACTGTAAGGTAAATATGAAGCTATAGCCGGTTACCTTAGCTGGTTACCTTAGCTTAGCATTAAAACTAGAAACAGCTAGCCTCGGTCAGCCCAAAGGTAACAAAACCTGTCCGCCAGCACTTCTAAAGCTCACTAATAAACACTTTATGAGACGTCCATTCTGAGTGCAAAGTCGAAGACACATTTTCCGTCAAGATACCAACAATTTGCTTTGCGCTGCCTCATGGGAATGAACCTCCCACCTGAGTGCTGTGTGCTCTGCCCTTGGCACCAAAATACTGCACAAATGGGAAAAGAAAACTTCAAGGTCGAGAAAAAAAAATCTAACGGTCAAAACGCTGCTTGTGCTGGTCATTGCGCCACCATGAAAGTAGGGCCCAAGTACTGTTTGATGTAGTCTATTCCTATAAGACTGCTGATTAGCAGTAAAGACGTGCCTTTTCAAAGACAAAACCAAGTGTGTCCTGTCTAGACAATAGTGGCAACCTTAATGTTCACTATAAACTAAGGAAATGAAGCTCATTGTTTCCCAGTCTGCACATATATCCACCTTGATGCATTTTCCACAGGAGGGGCTCATCATATCAAGCTTAAAGGCTTTCGGGAAACAGGAGTCCCACTTCCTGTCACGACGATGCCTCTTGGAGGGAGCGCCCCTAAGTGTGTTTTTGCGGCTGAGCATATAGATAATGAAATATGGGAAATAGCTCAAATAAATTCCAAACCCTATCATCTATGTCAGTCTAACAGCTGAGACTAACAGATAAGGGTTTGACACATGTCCCCTCCCCCGAGACGTCATAAGTTTAAACTTGTGCTAACGCAAAGTCATATGTACAGCGCAAGGGCCACAAACTCAACAGAAATAGCGGGAGCATTTTCCCAGAATCCCATTCATAGTTTGGTTGAATTGTTTTTTCGGCTAACAGGTCACGGCTGATAATACGGTTCCTGTGGAAGGACATCTGTGAAGCCCAGTAACTGCTCGAGAAATCACTTAAACTACAAAGTCAAAAGAAAACCACCATGTACATGAAAGCCTTTGAAAATGGCTAATTTCTAACTGAAAGCCGCATTTCAAAATAGTGCCTCATCTGATTGAATTTCATGCCCGCATTTAGCTGGGGCTAACATGGGGCTCTCACTACAAAGCAGGGCCCTGTCATCGAATCAGCAGCAGAACTGACCTCCCCTTCTCCTGTCTCCAGTGTTTCAGGATGTCCACGTCATGATCTTCATCGGCTTCGGGTTCCTGATGACCTTTCTCAAGAGATACGGGTTCAGCAGCGTGGGCATCAACTTACTCCTGGCTGCCTTCGGCCTGCAGTGGGGCATTCTCATGCAGGGCATCTGGCACCTGGATGACGGCAAGATCAAAATCAACATTAACAAGTACAACTGTCTTCTCTACACATGTTGGTTTTCAATAAGACCTTGATTAACATGAATGCAGTTAAATATACATCACTACTTATTAGCTGCACAATGAACTTGTCCTGTTGGCTTCTCAGTAGCTCGGATTAGATCACTTTATGTACTGTAGATGATGAAGATTGAATGGTGCTAGTCTGGGGACTTTTGTGTTCCACCTCTTAAAGTTATTATCCTATAATTTCTGTTTTCCTAATGACTTGTTTCCTTCCATCTCCCGCAGGATGATCAATGCAGACTTCAGCACTGCTACAGTCCTGATCTCGTTTGGAGCCGTTCTGGGTAAAACCAGCCCTGTGCAGCTCCTCATCATGACCATACTGGAGATCACCATCTTCTCCATCAATGAGCATCTGGTGGCTACAGTTCTAAAAGTGAGTACATGATGGCACAAGCATGGGGTGATGATTCCTGCTTTATGACCAGGACCATTTATCGTGTGAACTGATTCTTGCTAAAAAAACTGATGGGCACGACCGTATTGTTATGGATCCACCTTTCTTCTGCAGGCTAATGATGTTGGAGCGTCCATGACCATCCATGCTTATGGTGCCTACTTCGGCCTGACAGTGGCTCGAGTACTTTACCGACCGGGTTTAAGAAACGGACATGAGAACGACGGATCAGTTTATCACTCTGATATGTTTGCCATGATTGGTAAGTTACACTTCAAACTAACTGAATTTATTCATCATCCGTTTGGAGCAGTAATCTGTTTTATTAGGCTGTAATTTTCCCTCATTGATTCATCACTGGCCTCCTGCACATGTATGACTTACGCCACCTAGTGGATACAAATAAACCATGCAGCATGTACAGTGAATGAACCATATTGACCTAAACTGTCTATCAAACCTGTTGAGCAAAAATTCATATAAGTACTTCAATGTAAAAGTAACCAACTGTCTAAACAGGGTGGTTTGATTGAGGCAAATGCTGTGTCTTTATCACCCTCTTCTACAGGAACTGTCTTCCTGTGGATGTTCTGGCCCAGTTTTAACTCAGCCATCGCTGACCCTGGCTTTCCTCAGCTCACCGCGGTGATCAACACCTACCTCTCCCTGGCTGCCTGCGTGCTCTCTGCCTACGCCATCTCCAGCCTCGTGGAGCACAAAGGAAAACTGGACATGGTCAGACGACTTTCCTCCAACATTCAGAGTAACACTATGATAAGAACTTAAAAAACTAATTCAGTTTTATACTTCTTGTTGTATCTTTACGATCTCTAGGTGCACATTCAGAACGCCACCTTGGCTGGCGGAGTTGCCGTGGGAACGTGCGCCGACATGAACATCGAGCCATTTGGGGCCATGCTTATTGGATTAGTGGCTGGCATCATCTCTACCCTTGGCTTCAAGTACCTAACTGTGAGTTGAAAGTTAAAGCAAAGGTGAAAAATAAAAAAGACATCAGTTGTGATGGTTGTATATTATAATTTTGAAAGTGGTAGAAACCTCTTACCCCAAATAGATTTTGGCAATAATATTGATTACCGATTAATGGTTTAAGTAATTTCTAAGAAGAAAGATCCCAGTTTCAGCTTTTTAAAGGTGATTTTTTTAAAGCTATGTGGAATGTAATATTTTTTCTATGATAGTAAATTGATCATCTTTTAGTGTTCACTGTTGGTCGCACGAAACGACATCTGAAAACGTCACCATAGACTCTGGGAAGCCGTGATGGGAAATTTCCACAATTTGCTACCATTTTATAACATTACATGTACATTAATCCAAAATCAAACTAATCATTAGTTGCAAATCACTTGTTATTTAGTTACCGAATGGTCTTTGTCAGTCAAAAAATGATCAATATGTTGCTCATGCCCATTCTTTAATATCAAAATGCATATTTCACCTTTTGAGAACACATTCGTATGGTTGCTACAAGGTGCCTCTTTCCCTCCTCTGTAGCCCCTCCTGGCATCCAAACTGGGCATCCAGGACACCTGCGGTGTCCACAATCTGCATGGCATGCCTGGCATCCTGGGCGGGTTGGCTGGTATTGTGGCCATGGCTTTGAAGAAGAAAGAGGAGTAAGGGCCATCTTACTCACCACAAGTCTCATGTGTTCATCTAGTAATATGTATACACACACACACACACACACACACATAACTGTATTGTTATGCAGCTTTGAAATCATTTTCCCGGCAAAAAGTCAGTGGTCAGCTCTTACATTCCTGTCTCCTCTCCTCCTCTTCTTCTTCAGAGGTAGCGCTGCCATGCAAGCTGCCGCCTTGGCTTCATCCCTCGGGTTCGCTTTGGTTGGAGGTGCTGTTACAGGTGGGTGGAGACGGAAAATTAAATCATAAATGTGACACGTAGCAGTTAAATACCTTTGTGACTCGATGGGAAGGGCAGGGTTCACATTATTTTCCAAAAAGGGCGACATCTAAAGTGATCAAAAAATTCATTTTCTTCTGCAAGGTTTAATAATGAAGCTGCCGATCTGGGGACAGCCTCCGGACCAGAACTGCTTCGATGACTCTATTTACTGGGAGGTGAGAAATCCCATGCCTCATAAATTTCCTCTCTAGTTTCTGACTTTCAAACATCAAAAGTGATAGATGTAGAGGCCTAATGTTTTTTTAATTTATTAAATATGCGGTTTTGGGATCAGGCCAGATGGATGCGGTTCACTGCATCGGTATAATTTAGGTATTATCACACAGGCTTTCATTTATAGAAGAAATTACTTTCATTAATTATTTCAACATTCTGGTATTAGAGTATATTAGCAAATGACTGTTTTCTGTCCACAAAATGTACACTCGTGTTATTTGGGTCTGTTTCATCATAAGATGCTACAAAGATAAATAATTTGGATTGCACGCTTTCCAGGTTCCCGAGGAGGAGGAGGAGAATGAGGAGAGCTTGGCTCATGCTGATCACTCAAAGAACAAAGCAGAGGCTTAAATATCTGCCCCTCATCCACTGAGCTCAAACTTAAGAAGGATTGTTGACCAGCTACATGATGACCACAGATATCAATTTGTCAGTTATAGTAATATGATTTAAATAAACACTAGATGATTTACTCTACTCATCAACACACAAATTTTAGACAATTTGGAATCTGTTTTTGTGACCAAAGATGCCCTTCACGCAGGGTATTTTTCATCACAGTACACTTAAAATTTGTTATTAGGAAGGGCAGGCGAAACATTCACACAATTCAGACTCTAAAACATACATGAGTGATTTTATTCTGACAGTTGATAACATGAAGATTAATCCCATTTACACTAAGAAAGAAGCTTTTTAAGACTTTGAAAACACAACATCAACCTTCAGGGATTTTTTTTTACACTGACTTTTGATTAATTATCTACAACATTAATGGGCCACAGCAGTGAGTAGTTTCACTGCTGACACACAACTACTTCTATAAGCTTTTCTTTATGTTATTTTAGATTATTAAAAAAAAAAGCATGTTTTAAGATATTAGCATTGTGTGTATTTTTCTTCATACATTCTTTTATATTTCCATACACTTTGCATAAGTATTTCTACTGAGGCTTAGGTCAAAGAGAGGAGTTAAACTTAGCTTTGATCTGCTGCTTCGTGTTACCTCACTGGAGCCCCGTCCTTCACTTTGCAAGGAGTCAGAATCGGACTGTGTGAAACCAGCAGCGTGGCTCTGACATGGGCAGGGATAGTCGCATGATATTCTTGTAACTAATTAACCTTTGCGTGTCTTACCTTCTGTCACTTCCAAGATTGTTTCTGTCTAC
Organism: Xiphias gladius; assembly: GCF_016859285.1. Taxonomy (NCBI): domain Eukaryota; kingdom Metazoa; phylum Chordata; class Actinopteri; order Istiophoriformes; family Xiphiidae; genus Xiphias; species Xiphias gladius. Next base: position 9,385,362 of record NC_053403.1, on the reverse strand, counting down.
CTGAGGGCAGCCGTACAACTTCTTTGAACGCGATGAGGATTGCATACAGAGCTGGTGCATTTAGCATTAGATTGGCTGTCAGTGGGCAAGCTGAAGTGGATGGGGTTTTTTTCTTTTAACTATTTACATCAAATGTATTCTTACATGTACATACAGTTTAGTTCTTAGAAGGATCGACGGCGTCAGTTTCATCGAGGTCCTGCAATGTCAAAAAGAGCACCTGGTACTGAACATATTTCAGATTTTTTTTTTTAAACCCATTTTGACCCGAATATTACAGTATTATACACTTTTATGCATCAGTTGGTCTAGTTTCAGTCTTTTTCTTTTCTCTGTAGGTGAGGGACTGCTGGATTCTTTTTCATTCTGAGTTTTTTTTTGTCTTCTCAAACAAAGTGCATGGTGCAGGAGGACAGGTTTTTAGTGCGTTAAACATCAAAACATAGGCCTGCAGGGCTAGATGAAACTGACTACACACGGAGTTACTCAATATTTTTGGTTTATCAAATGATTTATGATGCCCAGAACACTGAAATGCGTCAAGATTTTGTATTTTTATACAGCGGGAATACGCTCTTATTTGTATAATATACTAATACTGTCATAATAAATATGTTTTTGTACAATACCAGTGTTTATGTGTGTTTTTATGGTAGTAGTTAAAATGGTGTTTCAGCAGCAACATTAACAACAATTTTTAAGCTTAAATATTTGTGGAAATGTTTTTTGGCCTTCTTGTAATTGACTGTAGCTTGGCACAGTTTAGTCAGAATTAAGTGATGAATACCTGAATCAGGTCAGTAGATACAGACGGGTGACAAATGAAAGGAAAAATGGACGAAAGTGTCTTAGTACCGTGACAAGCCGTCAGATCAGCTTCGATGCTGCTCCGCGTTGATTCTACAAGTCTCCTGAACTCTACTGGAGGGATGGAGCACCATTCTTCCAAAATATAGTCTGTCATTTGGTGTTCTGATGACGGTTGGTGGAGAGCGTTGTCTAACATATCACTCTATAATCTCCCGTGGGTGTTCAACTGGGTTGCGATCTGGTGACTGCAAAAAGGCCGTAGCATATGATTCACATCATTTTCATACTCGCCAAACCACTCACTGACCCTTGGTGCCCTATGGATGGGGCTTTTGTCATCCTGTTTCTCCACTCAATTTTTTTGGTCAGACGATGGTGCCCCCCAGGATGTAACTTGTTATGCAGCACCATCATCTGGCCAAACTTTCACTCTGTCTCTGGTTTATAAATGAATACCTGCAAAACACCCCAATCAGCTTCGGCTGTACTTTATGTTTAGTGCTAATAAGTAGAGCCCAATATATCGGCCAATTTCTTGATATTAGTATATGCTGCGTGTTTGAAGATAAGTAACAAGAGTTGCAGCAGAGAAATGCAAAAGATATGCTTGAGGTAATTCATAAAAAATGTCTCCAATACATATTTTCTCCGCTGAGATCACTGACAAGTTTATTTTTAAACTGTGAAACATCACACTCAGTGTATCTCTAGGTCGCATTACGTCAACCACAAAAAATTAAGGGATCCTTATCATAAATGTAATACGTTTATGTTTTTTACCAAAACTCTAGCTCTAAGCCACAGTGGACAAGAAGTCCTTGAGGATAAGTTCATGTTCATGTTCATGAATGTTGAATATAATGTAAATCCTGAAAAGCTTTTAGTCAAATGGACATTTAGGTGAGATTGTTTTGTCACCTATTTAAAACGCTTTAAAAAAAAAAAAAAAGAGCATTATGAACTTCATGTAAACAGGAGTTATTGCAAGATTGTTTTATTTGACCTGGTAGTCTCTGTAAGTTACTGTATAAAGTGACCAAACAGCAGATATTCAGCCACTTCCCCGGTGGTTTGAGATTACTTGCGGGCAGATGGAGCTCAAGCTTGCTTCCAGAAATCCTCAGCAGATGATAGATGCATTGGTTTCATGTAGTTTACAGCCTTACCTTACCTTTTTTAAATTTTTGTGATCGAGCAAACAGTTGCCACCGAGCACAGACAGCAGGTAGCAGGTAGCAGGTAGCACTAGCTGTTTTTTTGTCTTTTCCTCGGTCACCGCTGGGGGCGCTGCCACGGCTTCTCGGCGGTTTGAGCGTAGCCAGCAGCGGTGCATCAGGGGATACAAAATGTCTCCTAAGAATGCGAGCTAATGCTAATTTACGAAAGATAACTGCGATTAAATATATGTTTTACTCCTTTTTTTTCGAGCGGCTGTACTGTCAGAATATATGTGATATTTTGAGTGTATTCCGCTGAAGCCATGGTGAGTACAGAGCTTCCTCTTTCAGCAGAAGTAGTAGTTTATTTAACATCTTAAAGCGCTTTTTAGCTTTAGCTGAGTAAACGTAGTCCTCTTGAGTGAAGCGTTAAACACAAGAAAAAGGGCGATTCATGTGTTAACGAGTTTGTAGCGAAGTTTTCATAATTAACACCGAATAATTGAGGCACGAGACCTTGCTGCAATTCTTACTGTTCTCCGTTAATTTCTTAATCGCATGCATGTTTAAGACTGACTTTAATGTTAAATAAAATATATTCCAAATGTGAATTCGCTGAACTAAAGATAACAGACATCAGTAGAGATGCAAATCCATGCTTTTAGCTAACATGTGATTGATCCATTTTTTTGTATTGATACTATGGACGCTAGAATCGATCTTAAAACAAGACTTAATGTTAGTGTCGGATTTTTTTTTTTTTTTGGATTTATCAGCCCCACCCATATTAAACAAATGTTTTTGTTTCGAGTCAACGAAGGCTGAGTGCAGAGTGTCCACCTCCAGCTCCAGAACCGATGAAAGGAGGAGATCAACAAGCAGAGGCAAGACAGCCTCTAACACAGAAAGATGAAACTCTCAGTCACATCAAACATTTGGCTTGTACAAGGCAGCATCCACTGTGTCACTGTTTCTCTTATCACTTTCACAACAACCTCCGGTTAACCTTCAAATAAACTCAAACACACTCAAACTCTCTCTCTCTCTCTCTCTCTCTCTCTCTATGTATGTATGTATGTATGTATGTATGTATGTATGTGTGTGTGTGTGTGTGTGTGTGTGTGTGTGTGTGTGTGTGTGTGTGTGTGTGTGTAATTAAAAAAAATGGTAAATGGCTGCATTCATAATGTTTGAAAGTCCTGTATATGCAGGACTTTAGATCTGCCTTATATGAATTTACGATTTGCAGGCTGAACATAGCTGTATACGTGACACAATAATAAAAATTTCATTCATTATTTATTCTAGTATTTTCTTTGTATTTTGGTCTAACTTTGTCTCCTTTTTTTTTTTGTTGGTTTTTTTTGTTGGTTTTTTTTTTTTAGCACGAGAAAAAAAGCGGAAGCGCAGCCGTAGTAGATCTTCCTCATCATCCTCTTCTAGTTCATCTTCTTCATCATCATCATCTTCATCCTCATCATCATCCTCTCCATCAAGTTCATCACACTCATCCAGCCGCAGTCGAAGCAGCTCTAGCAGCAGTGGTAAGTGTACATCCATAAGCTGCAATACACCTAAGAATCTTTGGCTGGTAAACTTTGTTTGTGGTGCTTTGTAAATCTAGGTTGCATGTGTATTTTTATCATCATAACTGTACTAATATTCATGGTTAGATTTGACTCAACATGTTGATTTTTGTTGTTGTTGTTTTTAGACTCCCGCAGTAAATCCAGAAAGCAGTCTAAGAAAAGGAAAAAGGAGAAACAACACAAAAAAGTATTTTTTCTGTACATTTGATCTCATGCATTTTTCTAAGTCCTTTGCAGAAAACTGAGTGTTATTTATTTTGTACTCTGAACCAGAAAGGGAAGAAAGAGAAGCGGCATAAACGGAAAAAAGACAAGAAAGCAAAAGGAGAAGAAAACTCGGGACCTGTACAGATCTCCAAGGTAGCAAAAGATGCATTCAAGTTATTCAGTCCATTCACATTCTCATTAGACAAGGAATGCTTTTTTCATACATTGTATCCCACATTATAATGTTCTTCTAGCTATGTATATAGATATATAAGCTATCTTGTAAAATGTGTTTATAGTTTTCCAGCCCATACTCTCACAGGTAGAGTTGAGTATTTACAGGCTAATTTACAATAACACTGTCTAACATCAGCATCATTGGGTGGTCACTCCGATGCCAAATGTTAAATATAGAATAACTATATTCATCCTCATCCTGAGGTGAAAAACATGCCACACTTTGTCCTCTTTCATCTCTTCTATAAAGAAGGAATAATTGAATAGACAAGCACCCCTCAAAGCTTCTGATCGTTTCAATTTTGCCTTGTTTGCTTCTCCACCTCAACGTTAATTCTTGACCAGACATGCTCTCAAACACACCAAACCCCGCAAGATTTTTATTTTTTATTTTTTTTAAATCTCAAAGCTATTTCATGGGACTGCAATGGGTGTTGATGTTGATCATTTTATAGCATTTTTGGAAGTATTGGCAGCCCAGACCTGCTAATATGATAAACATTACATTTCATGTGCCACACATTAATGTAGAAAGTTTTGACCCAAGTAATTGTTCATTTATCCATATTGTTCCTTTTAGTTACATTTGTTATTGTGTGTATATTTGTTAATTTTGTAACTTTGTCAGTCAGTGTAATTTTAATTCTTTTGTACTGTAGCCCCCTAAACTTACATTTATTTGTCTTTCAGTACTTGAAAGACAGGAAAAAAGGCAAGTACAGCATGATTTCAGGGAAGAAAATAAAGATGAAAGTAAAGAAGTCAAAGAAAGACAAACAGGTAATCTCACCTTCTGCTGCCAAGTAGGTATCCAAGTGTTCCTTTTATAGTTTGTGGATGGATTGTTATTTGCCTTGGCTTTTTTGTTACAGCGGGATAAAAATCGGGCAGAACTTCTTGAGTTCTTGAACTCTACCCTGTGATGCAACTGTGGACGCAAGTAGCGGTGATTGGGCTCAGACATCTCAGCAGAGCTCAGGAAACAACTCAAAAATGAAGAGTTTTTCCGAGGAAGAGATGAAGAATACGACTTGAATCGACACACATGGGCAGCACTGAGCCAGATCAAGAGTAAGGAGCTGTATCTCTCTCAGAAAAGTTAGATGCTGCTGTCCAGGTTCCCAGTTCCTCAACATTTACTCCGATAGCTTTTGGGACACGAGAAGAGTTTATGTTGAACGGTGTCATCTAAGATTTAATCTGTGGCCAAATAGATCATATGAACGTGAAACCTGTCATCAGACAGCATCAGTGTTGAAAGTGGGTGAACTTGAAGTGATTGGCTTCTCAACGTTGCTTGTGGTTTGAATGTATGGCCACCTCTTTAAAAGAGGACTCCACCGATTTAGCATTGCACTCCTGTAACATTGATGGACTCAACATGGACACTTTTTATAAAAAAAAATATCAAAATATATGCAGCACACCGAGAGATATTGTCTGTTTTTTGTTCCATGCATTGTTCTTTCTTGTCAAAACCTGATGGCTTACATTACTCACAATGCAATTCAACCACGGACAGTTTGGTTGGCGATTTGGGTGTGTTGCGCTAGTAGTGATCGATGTAGCTTTAAGCCTCTAGCTTCATGCAGAAAAGAGGATCAAGCTACAGAGATCTGGCGAGCTGACTTCTCCAAACCACCACACTTTTCTAATTTTAATATTTACCAGTGCTGACACTAGTAACATCATTTGAAGATATTTAAAAGATTTTGCACATCTCTCTCTGGAGCCCCAAAAGGCTTTTTACAACTTTTTTTTTCCAGAAATGCAGTTCCCAAATACCTGTAAACAGACTTTGATGTGTAAAATCGGTGGAGTTCTTCATTAAAGTTTTGGATATTTTTTTACCTGCTGGTTGTGTCAATCAATCATGTCAACTGTACTACATTTAGGACGGTCCAATTTTTTTTTTTTTTTTTTTTTTTTATTTAACTCCCCGTTATGTTTCCACAGTAGGAACTTGGCCCTGGAAACTACAGTGTCATCAGTATCTACTGCTATCCTTGTTTTTAATGTGTACATTTTGTTTAAAATAATATGAGAATCAGCTGTGTGTTGTTTGATGATTATTGTACGACATACTCATAACATTCATTCCCCAATTTCTGTCACTTCTGTTATGAATCTTGTTTCAACATCAGTTATTAAACTGAAATACTAAACGAATTCACTGTTAGCCCCCCCCCCTATATACAACCAGTTGAAAGCTTTATACAGATGATGGAGTAAACTTGTTGTGTACTGTTGAATTTTTCTATGTGAAAAACAGAAAAGGAGCAGCAATAAACTGCTGGGAAAATTATACTAAGAAATGTTTCACTCAAAAAGATCTGGTAACATTTAGTGGTCATTTCATTGCGCCTTTTCTTTTATGACACCCGCTTGCAAATGAGGAACACGGAAGGAAAGCTGTCGGTGTGCTGACCTTGGATGAACAATTATTGTGCAGAGCCCTCATGCTGTTGGGAGAGAACAATTGCAGTCTGTGGAGAGAGCATGACTCACTCTCTGAATGATGTTAATGTGAGCACGGATTGTTGCCTATAATCTGTTTTAAGACTGTATGATTAACACCTATGTAGAAATCCCATGTAAAACCTTCTGCCATAAAAGATAATTCACTTCTCAGACCACTTATGCAGTCTTACGTACATGACCTCTTTCTCCTGCGACACAAATGCATGTGAATTACATAAATATCCCAACCAGGCCACACTTAATAGCCCTCAGTGCTTAGATCCCAAATCGCTACAGAATATGAAAGGCATCACTGCAAGAGGTGATAATCTCACGCAAAGGTGAAACTGTTTATGTGCTGATGTGCTATGTGTTGTCAAGGTACAGAAGATCAGAGAGAAACAACTGACATTGCCCTTTCACACAAAAAAAGAGTAAAAGGTAAGTAAACAGATCGAATGCTGAGTAGTCTCATACTTAAAAAGAAGAAGGATGATGGGATTCGTCCTCCCTCGCCTGGTGCGAACTCAATGTACTGCAGCACAGTCCTGGAGATCAGCATCTGTCCCACTCAAACGTCCCACATCAAGCAACCTTACTGCTGCTGGTTCCTTTGTATCTGAAGTCAGGCATGCTCCATACCCTCTGCAACCTCTCCTCCCTCTCCATCCCTCTCTCCACGTCCTCTGACACCGTTTTGAGGTCGCTCAGCCCCGCCCCAACGGCCACAGTGGAGGTCAGCCCCACCGTGCTCCCGAAGGGGTTGATCTTGATCCGAGACCTGAAGTTCATCAGGGACATGCTCATGGAGCGTTTGTTGTTCCACTGGCGGGCAAGCCGCTGTGCCTCCTGCTCCTCCTTCAGGTCGTCCAGGGCCTCCAGGAGGATGGAACGGAACAGGCCGGGCACCTCCTGCACCTCGGGCTCGTCGGACTGCATGACCTCCCTGAACCTGTGCGAAGCAAAGCGCAACACATGCAACTGAGCTGCTGTTTTGCATCAGGTGAAATTCAAGCTTTACTTAAAGGGGCTATAATCGATATTTTAAAAGAACATATCAAATGTCAGAATAACTATTTGTTTGCTGTTGGGCAGGTAGTGTACAGTAGGTTTTTGGAGCTTTTTTCACTGCTGCTGGAATTGAGAAATAAAAGTAAAGATGTGGGTCGGAAAACCAAAATAATGAGCTGAAAGATAATTTAAAAAAACTATAGAGCTGAAGGAAACTGCAGAATTAGGTGATAGCTCTCTGTGGTTTTGATCCCTTTCATATTACACAAAATGATGTGCTCCATTGTTAATGTAAAAGTATTGATTATAGCCACTGTTAAGAAAAATGATAGGTTTGAAAGATCAAAAAATACACAAAAATCAGTAGAAACGGAATTGGTTCACAAAATTCAACAAAATAGTGTATCATCCAAAGGTGATGTGCTGCCTCCATCCCTGTCATCTGATCCAAACAGACACACACACACACACACACACACACACACACACACACACACACACACACACACACAAACGCACAGCCATAGGTAAGGAAGAACTAGAATTACCACCTTGTGGTTGTATACCTCTGTCAACCGGTCAAGTTGCAGTTTACATCCATGTCCGTCCAGACTCATATATGTAGTGAAGACTTTGAAGGAATTTAATAAAAAGGTATTAAGTGTATTTTATCCTTATTCACGTGTGAATACTTGAGTTATGGCCAGAAATGTGTTTTGTGAGGTCACAGTGACCTTGATCTTTGACCTTTGACCGCCAAAATCGAATTAGTTCATCTTTGAGCCAGAGCTGACGGGTGTGCCAGATGTAATGAAATTCACAGTGACCTTGACCTTTGACTTTTGGCCACCAAAATCTAGTCTGTTCAACCTTTAGTCCAAGTGAACATTTGTGCCAAATTTGAAAATGTATTAAACATTCATATGTAATGGAATACCACAAACACGGGCAAAGATAATGCACCAAAAGCTGTGTCAATACTTCTACAATATCTTTTCTAATTTCTGTAAGAGTAAGTGCCGATGCAGGTGAACTGAGGAAGGAACCTCGAGCCTAGAAACAAGATTTTCTTTGTCGTGCCAGGATTTTACTCTGGCCGTTGTGCAAAAGAGCAGGTGCATGACGGGAAACGTTATAAAAGGCAACCCGGATAACAGTAATCAGCACCCCACCAGCAAGACCAGCACTCTCCTGCTAACCCCCCAATTACTCCTCCTTCTAACAAGAGCTGCTAAAGCCCTTACAGGCCTTTATATAGACGTCTATTTGGGGAATCTGCTTCCCAGTAACTACACCAGCTTACTGATGATTGGCCTTCTTTCTTCTGCTTAGACCAGTGCCACGAACGCGTCAGTGCTGAAGAGAAATGATGTCTGGATCACATTCGGGGCCAGAATCATATTTATTACAGTGTATCTACCATAACTGTCATTGTTAGTATTTGACTGTAATGTGAAAATCATATTTTTTATCAATTGTAGTGGAATTATGCTTAAGGGTCACCTATTAGCTTTTTCGGGAGCTTTCAACTGCAATTCTGTTGTTATGAGTAAACTCTATCTGCTCAGGAAGACAAAGAGATGTGGTTAAAAGCTCTTTGAAAATAAAGTAGTGGACCTTAAGGTAAGATGGTTTTGATGTTTTCTGATGCTGTTGAACATTTCTTTAACTTCAACTGCAAAATAAAGTCTATATTTTCAATTATTGTAAATTGAGAACCACAAAATGCTGATTTTTGATCAAACTCTGCTTATGATTTTAATTACTATGATTTAAAAAGTACTGACTGCACCTTTAAAGACATGATTTAAAATGTGTGTGAATAAAAGATTTGTTTATTTATACAGATTATGATTTTTATATAGATTATTTATAAAGATCTACTTTACTAAATTTAGCTCCTCGCTGCTCACCTACCTTAACAACCTCTCGAAGTGCCTCCCAAAAAAAAAAAACTATCAAACTCTAATGAAGACACCGGAGACGTCAGCAACTCAGATGATCAAACAAGCTCAGGACGACTCCGCTGCAGATTAAAGAGACGCCAACGCGTCGTAGAGGCATGTGTGGGATGACAGAGAGGTTGGCCAGCTGATTGGTTTCCATGACGAAATGTCTCCCTGTCTCTGCCAACAGTGATGCTGAAGTGTGTTTGTCTGTCTTGTCTTGAAATCATATGAACAGATCTACGTGGAATTTAGAGGACACACTGGACAAATAACCTGACTGATTTTTCCATTGGATGCTTATTTTTGTCCATAACTATAAAACTCCTGTTCCTGAGACTGTACCTTCATGCGGGGGGGGGCCTCGAAAAGCCTGGAAGGAAAAATTGTTTTTTAATCAGTGATTTTGAAATCTACATAGTTAGCATTATAAGTACACTACTACTGTTGGCTGAATATAACATTCAACAGACTATTCCTTGTATCTAAATCAATATCAAAGCCTCTCAGTGAGTGTGTTGGGTGTGATAGCAGGTTCACGGCCCCGTGTTTTCAGTTTTAATACCGGGGCTACCTTTGTGACGTTGTACCACCAGGCAGGGACTCAAAAGCACGACTCAGACAAAAGGCGGCGGAAAAAGTTCTAAAAAAATCTTTTACTCAAGCAATGGTCGGTGCACAGGCGGGCAGTCAGCAACGGGCAAACGAAATCGGGGGGGGGTCCAAAAAAAAAACAACCCAGAAACTATGTCACACGCAGAGAGCAAACACTGGGAAGAACGCTGGTAAGCTCGTCACTGGGAACGAAGACGAACTGGCACGGAGGGATGGGAGTGTAGAGACTAAATACACTGGGAGATGGGAGACACAATGAGACACAGGTGCAACACGTTAGGGCGGGACAGACAATCACAATGGCGGGCGATATATACGAGGGCTGTAAGTGAGGATCTTAAACGAGAGGAGAAAAAGGTAAGGAAACAAAATAAAACAGGAAATGAAAGTAGTAATGAGATAAGACAAACATGACCTAGGACATAATAATTACATCTAGTTGTTATTACTTTATGCAGTGGTGGAAGAAGTACTCAGATCTTCTCCTTAAGTGATGGTACAAATACAACAATGTAAAAATACTCCATTACAAGTAAAAACCCCTCATTCATTCATTCATTCATTCACAATCCTACTTAAATGAAAGTGCAGAAGTACTTTTCAGCAAAAAGTACTTAGATAAATGATCGTTATCCAGAAAAAGGCCTCCGTGATTATTATTTTACCATTATAGCTGCTTGGGTTGGAGGTACTTATGCCTTCGTTACAAAGAGTTAGGCAGTTTAGTCCACTGGTCTTCAGCCTAGGGGTCGAGCCCCTCCAAAGGGTCACGAGATAAATCTGATAGGTTATGAGGTAATTAATGGGAGCGGAAGTTCTGTGGCACAAATTGGTATTTGTTACACTTTTGATCTCAATTTTTTGTTTGTACATTGTGGAAAATTGAATCGTTTTACCTCTTTGAGCCTCAGTTTACAACTCAGAGACATCTGAAATGTGTCAAGGGGCCTCAACCAGACACTGCTTTTTTTGTACAAGCCAGACAGTTGGGGAACCACTAGTTTAATCTTTAATGATTCATCGTATTTTATAAGCCGACTTTATGCTCCAATTCTTGAAATATTTATCCGCTTTTTTGCGTCGGATCAGTGTCACCTTACTTGAGTATGACCAGCCCGCAGCAGGACGGCGGCACCTTGGAGCACAGGTCCTCCAGGCCGATCCTCTCCCCGGTGCTGATGCTGTAGCAGGAGCGAGGCGTGCTGGCCAGCCAGCTGTAGTCCACTCCGGTCTTGAGGCGCCGGTACTCGTTCTCCCTCTCCCTCTGCCGCCTCTCCGCCTCCTTCAGCTGCCAGCCGAACTCCAGCATCAGGGTGTCGGTGACCACGTCGGCCGGATCCCGCCGGGGGCTCCGGTAATAAGGCTCATTCCAGCTGAACCAGGAGGCCATGGCCTTGTCCTCCTTCACAGGCCCCTGATGAGGGAGGGACAATCAGGGGAAGTCATCACACCGAAATGATTAGATGTCACCTCAGATTAAACAAGATCATAGAATATAACTGCCAAGCTGCCGCAAATGTTTTATCAGATTAACTGATTTCAGCGTGAATTTCTTGCAAGGCTCTGTGTGACTGGATAATAAAAGGTGCTTGTTGGGGGTTTTTTTTTCAGCAGGCTTACAGATTAGATTTGCTGCTTTTATTGAAAGTAATGATCTGAAGATGAGACATTTTGGAAAGGTTAAACAGTAATTGAAGTCTGTGTGTGTCTCTGTATCTGCAGAGCTTGAAATGTGAGACCAGTAAAACGAAACAAACAACACAGTTAACCTGCAGCAAGCGGTGCTCTTGAACATGTAATTCATTGTCTAGCTCTGCTGATTAAATGTTTTTTTTTGGCTTTTCAAGGCTGTCTGAAAAGGCTGCAGTTGTGGAGAAGACGCTACCTTCACTTCAGTTTTGACACTTTATTTCTATTTATAAGATAGAAAGCATGTACACGTTTGCATAATTTGGCCTCATTTATTACACCGCATCCTCTGAAGTCTGTCTCTACAGCTGGACAGAATGTCCCCCATCTCTGCGTCCATCAGCTCTTTATTCTGCAGGCACCGTGTTCGCTCCCCGTAGATGCTGTATGCACTTCAATCGACGGTGAGGCTTTTGTTCGCGTTGCCGTTTGTGACGATAGCACAGACAGAAGAGGCGACGGGGTGACGGTATCGTGAGTCATTAATTCAAAAGAAAAGGTTTTAGTTTCACATCCAGCTCTTATATTTTGGAAAGGTGTGAGGACACAAATGCCATGATGAGGCAGAAATGAATAGTCAATGAATCGATTAGTCGATCGACAGAATTTATCAGCAACAACTCTGATACTGAATTCATCATAGTCGTCATAAACGCTAAACATTCTCTGGTTCCAGCTTCTTAAATGTGAAGATTTTTTCTTTTACGATAGTAAACTAGTTTAAAGTTGAAACAATTAGTCAATTAATGGATCAAAAGAAAAATAATCGGCAAAAATGCCAAACGTTGTTTAGTTTGAACCTGTAAAATGTCGGGATTCACTGCTTTTCTTTTTATCATAAATTACTATAAACCAAATTTGGGTTTTGGACTGTTGGTCAAACAAAACAGGACATTTTGAGATGTGACCTTGGGCTCTTGGTTCATTTTTCACTGAGGATGAATTGAAAAAAATAACTGCCAGGTTAATTGATAATTAAATAGTCATCAGTTGAAGCCCTGAACAGAAAATCTTTGGGTGTTGGAGTGGACAGACAAAAAGACAAGCAATTTGAGGAATAGCGCACCTTGAGCTTCGTGCATTTTCCCCTTTTATAATATTTTATGGCTAAAACATCTAATTGATTAACTGAGAAAACAAAGGGGAAGTTAACTGACTTTGAAAACAAACGTTAACTGCAGGCCTAGCCATTATCTCCTCAAGCGCGCTTCAGAGGCACAGTTTTATAAAGCATTCGCTGTAAGGCTACCTGTACACAGCTCGTAGGTAATCTCTTTATCCCGTAAATTGTCTTCCTTTATGAGGTGTCTTTTGGGCTCATGTGTGGGCATGTCGAGGTTGTCCTCCAAACCAACCGTGCTGCCGTCCGTGCTTTAGACCCGCACTCTACTGCGGTGTGGGGGTTAGTGACTATCAACCTTCGCAGAGAAAAAGCTTTCACAAACAAAGTGGCACATTGAGATTAGTGGCAGTCCTGCTCCCAACGGTTTAGCTCCGAGCTGATTAACCCCTCAAAATGGAGTCCAACACATTGCAGTTACGGAAGCCCGTTGGATTCACGAGACAAAGAAGAATTTGGAGACCGTGACTCGAAATTAAGACTTATTCTCTCATATTCCGGAGATCCAGATCTTGTGATCATAATTGCCAGGTAACGCTTCAGAGCATGCCTGAGAATAATCGGGTTTTTAAGATTTCTTCAGGATCGAAGTCGTTGATTGGTAGTCACCAGCACATTCAGTGGTACATACCAAAAAGGAACTGTCAATAGCTCATTCGGCCCATTGTAATTTCCAAACTGTACACAAATATAGGTTTAAAAGAAATGGGGCTCTTGTTGTTCCATGGCAACATTATACGTTTTACTAACATTATACTTTTTCCTTGCAAAAGTTTACATCTGTTCACAGAAGTCAAGACTTTTGACCTTTAATGTAACATTTTGAAATTTTGAAAAAACATTTTAAAATATTTATATCTAAGCTAATTTCCACTGTATGGATAAATAGGATGGACAATTTAATCAGGTAGCGCATAATGCCTCTGTCTTCTCAAATAGTGATGATTGACACCTTAGCCTTTTTCACGAGATCCGGATCTCATAATTACAGGATCTTCTCTTGTAGTTATGAGACAGTAGGTCATAATTTTCCTTTGTGAATGCAATGCACTTCCGTAGGCCGTCAATACAATCGTTCAAATAGTTACAATACCCGCAACTTGCTATTCCATGAATTTAAATGTGTTTTATGTTTTTGTCATCAAATGTTTTGATTCAGGAGGAATACAGATGGAAAAAAGAGTTAGAATACATAAATAAATAAGAGCAGGGCTGCAACTGGCAATTATTTTCATTATCGATTCATTTGACGATTATTTTATTGATTAGTCAATTAATCTTCTGATCTATAAAACATTAGAAAAACCTAGAAATCTCTGTCATATTTTCCTAGAGGCCAGGTGATGTCTCCCGGTGTCAGGTTGTGTCCGTCTGACCAATAGTACAAAACACAAAAATATTAAATTCACTATAATGTAAGGACAAGAAAAGCAGCAAATTCTCAGAACCTGTAACTATATCACATTTATGGAATTCTTGCTTGAAAACTTACTTAAGCGATTAATTGATAAAAAAAATATGTTTGCAGATTAATTTTCTCTCGTTCCACTAATCATTTCAGGTTCGAATAGGAGACGGTTCATCTGTTTTTCTCTCTCATGACCACCAGTTTCTGGGACAAAAAAATGACTTATTTCTCATGGGTAACAGACGGTTGGTTGCAAGAGGAAAAATATCCTGGCTTGAACCTACTTTCTCTCTTTTTTTCAGGGATACCCCTGTGTTTAAATTTCACGGCCAACATTTTTCATTCTCGGTCTCCTTTTTCTGCCGATCCAAACACAGCCTCAGAATATGTTGAAACATCCCTTGTCGTATCCATTGGGTCCAATCTGTTGCTGTTTTACTCCAAAGCAGAGCTGGAGATGAACGGTAAAAACACCAAAGAAGCAGATTCTTACCTCCTTTTATTTCTTTTTCTAGAGTTTGTCTCGGACCCCAAAAGAAACAAGATCACTACAGAGCAGAATTAGAAAAGTCCTCATAGAGCAGATTGCTAGAAGGATGCTGAAGAAGCAAAACTGGCTGATTGAAAAGCGGAGAGAGAAGAGAAATGGTTTCTCTCTCTGCCCTCCCGTCCTCTCACAGTCCCACGGTATTATCTCCACCTCTCTCTCTCTCTCCATCTCTCCCCTCCTCCTCCCAGGAGCCTCTCTGGCCTGCCTTTACTTGTTGCGGGAGGTTGGGGGCACCAATCTCCAACGGGAGCCAATGGATCACGGCCCCCGATGAAGTGCTTATGTAGCTTTTTGCGATTCGCCGTTGCCATAGTGATACTCCTAAGCCTTTTTGTCCACAATAAGCTCCGTCGGCTGAAAGGGAGCTAGAGAGCGATGAAGAGGCAGATAAAGAGGACGGAGTGGGCTGAGCAGCGAGATGGAAAGAGGGAGATAAATCAAAGGAGGTTTTTTTTTCTTTCTGAGGACAGGGTTAGAGTAGTGCGGGGCTCACCGTGCTGTGATGACAGCTTAGTTAAGTGGCGAGTTGTGCAACATCTGCAAGAGGTCAGTCAGCTTGTGTAAATTGACTTCCCACAGATAATGAGTCTCACTGGCCCAGAACAGCCTTGCATGAATTACAGGCGGGTTGGAAAAGTGCTAATTGCAGGAGGGAATGTTTGTCATTGTGTGTGTGTGTGTGTGTGTGTGTGTGTGTGTGCGTTTGTACGTGTAAGATGAAGATGATAGGGAAGCAGAGCGAGAGGAGTCCGGATTGACTGTGCAGTCGCTGCGTAGGTGGGCGTCAGGGTTTGTCGGTTTATTCTGTGTGTAGGTGTGAGCAGCTGACCTCAGACGGCTTCCTTCTGCACATATTCAGGAATAGCCTTAAAATCCCCCCCCCCCCCGAGTGCTACACTGCTAAATAAAAAGCTGGGCGAACCGTGAACTCAGCTTAGTCGCTGCAGAGACATCAACCACCGCCAGTATGAACAGAAAACCAGTGTGTTTTCTGAAGAATATCGACTTATCCTGTGCGCTCTTGAATTAAAAAACTGAAACGATTCCAAGTCATTTGAAAAATCCTTGGAGCACCTTCGTACAATGAAAAAGTAACATCTGCACACTGACTCCAAATCACACACTTTCTTCACATCAAAACGTTTTTAAAATGTTTACCATGCCCATATATTTACAATAAGCTGACAGGCTCTGTGACAGTTGTGGCTGAAAAACCTCTTATATACATATATTTGCTTCTTCTTTTGCGCCTTCTGATCAGGTGTTATTTACAAAGAGTTTGAAAGATGGAAGCTACGGTTAAAGTAGTGGCTACTAAATAATGGACTACTGCTTTCTAATGCAGTAATAAAACATCAATGTGTAACTAAATTGTTTGATTGTGATGTTCCTCCCTGCCCTGAATGAATAAAGTTTGACTAAAATCCGTTTGGCCAGTGTCTGTCCTCTTCTGTCTGTAATTGACCGTGAACATAATTTACCCAATGGAAAAAAAAGGGAATCTAAGGTGG
Source organism: Xiphias gladius (assembly GCF_016859285.1). Taxonomy (NCBI): domain Eukaryota; kingdom Metazoa; phylum Chordata; class Actinopteri; order Istiophoriformes; family Xiphiidae; genus Xiphias; species Xiphias gladius. The sequence continues at coordinate 9,369,052 of NC_053403.1, read as the reverse complement.
GTTTTAGTGGGTTTACCCTTTACTGCATCCCTCCCTCGCAGGGAGTCAAACTGCACTCAACACGGGGGATGCCGCCCCTGTTCAGAGCCACGCTGTCATGTTTTTAATCTGTCTGGATAAATGAATATCCCGACAGTGCGAGCGAGAGTGAGGCCTCCTCCATGTAAAGGCAATGTGTGTTACCTAAGCTCCAAGGTGACAGATGGGGCAGGTAAACTCTCCCTGTAATCCAAACACATGACAGCTCTAATCCTCTAAAGTGATTCCCTCCGTCGGTCCCGTGTTAACCTCGCTCACTCAGCGGGCAGCCGCCGCGTGGGGGGGGGGGGCCTCTGGCGGTGCGTCACCGGGCACTGATGCCGCTTGGTGAGGTTTGGCAGGTTTCCGGTGAGCGGTGGCGCGACACCTGTTTGTTCCGACGCGCGACGAGAGCTTTTAGACCCACACCTCGGATCATCTGATGAGTTTGTCGCCCACATCCAGGGTCCTGTGGTCACAGAGTGGGGTCCCACTAGGTGTTTGTGTTTTGTGCTGACCCACAGTCCTGGTACCGGATAGGTGGAGTTTATTGAATTGGGGCCATTCGGACAGTGTTCAGTGTTTAGTCACAGAAAAATCAAATAAAGCTGACCTTTAAAATGTGTCTCCCTTACGGCCCAAATAATTCATTGATTTGCTTTCTTACAATAGCAATTTATTCATATTTTTTCCTACCTAAAGTTATACAGTTGCCTTGTGGTACCTCAGTAAACGGGGTAATATCTCATAGAGAAGTGGTATTTTAACACATTTTTAACATATTTCTTTTTCTTTTTTCTTTGTTTTTCGTCTCCCTCTTCCCTCTTTTATAGGTAATGTGTCTTGTTCGACCTGTGATTACATATGCACCTGACTTCGATGTCACTCCTTTATCTTGTTAAAACTGTTTTTTCATGCCTCCACGCCAGCGACGGCCGTTGCCAGAGGCTGTCCATCTGTCCGTCCATCTGTCCGTCCCTCCGCCCGTCCCATTCTCGTGAACGCGATATCTCAGGGAACGCCCTGGGTCAATTTCTTTGAACTTTGTCACAAACGTTCACTTGGACTCAAGGATGAACTAATTCGATTTTGGTGGTCAGAGGTCAAAGGTCACGGTGACCTCCCATCCATTCCATTTTTTGTGAAAGCAATATATTAGGAACGCATGGAGGGAATTTCAATACATCTGGCGTAAGCTTCCCTTTGGACTCAGGGATGAACTACTTAGATGACGATGGTCAAAGGTGAAAGATCAAGGTCGCCGTGACCTCACAAAACACATTTTTTGGCCATAACTCAAGAATTCATACACTAATTTTGATAAAATACACTAAATTCCCTCAAAGTCTTCACTACATATATGAGTCTGGAAAGACTTGGATGTAAACTGCAGCTTGACTGGTTCTAATTCACGTTCTACCGTAAAACAAATAAGCATTTGGAAAACAAAAACTGACATAATTTCAAAACGAACCATTTCTATGTAATGTCTTTTTTCTTCCGTTTTCCATTTCTAACTATAAATCTTGAAGGCGTTTTAGTGAAAGCAAAGGAACAGAGTCGCCTTCAACTATAAGGTCTCTCCTGTCCCATTCTGCCCTTTATTCTTATTTCAGCTGCATTTTTTTAGGCCTAAACTGCCAACGGTGAAAAGATTTGATCACACACACACAAGCTGACCCTCATTATCTCTTAGAGGTGATCAGGACAAGTAATATATATAGACAGTGAGTCAGTGTCACTCGACGGGAAGCACAGATTGGTCATGAGAGCCTGAACAGCACTACTAATACTGGGTGTGAATCTACCTCATGTTCCTGTAAGGGTCCTCCTGTCTGTATATTCTCAGTTTGGATCAGATTGGAATCAGTTAATGTTTGAAAGAATAATTTCATCAACTTTGCTTCTCACCCCAAATTTAGCCACTTTTGAATCTAAGTTTAAAACTCTGCTGTTCTCTTGATTGATTAAATTACTACTGCACTTTTATTTCCTTTTATTGAATTTGGAGCCACTTGGCACTGCACTGAAACTGAATTTCAGGTCTCTTTTTTTCCGTCAGTTTGTGATTAATTTGATCTTATTTTATATATGAATTTTATATTTCATTTCTACTGTGTTTTTAAATGCTGTTCTGATGCATTTCTCATATGTAAACACAAGTGGCATATTTAGTAGTAGATGTACCACAGGTTAAAATGAAATCAACCTATAAACCGGGCTGGGATGACTGATTTGTTTTCCCTCTGTTTTCCTTTATATATTTATTTATACATTTATTTTTCATTACTGTAAACCCCTTTTTGTTTGCCGAAGTTGAAACGAACCAATATTGCTCCAGGATTTTGTCAGCAACCAAACACACCACTAGAGGGTAGTTTGTCACCATTTTAGCTGCTAAGAGGCTGCGTGCAAGATGTTCGTCTCTTTTATTCCTTCAACGCTGCTGTAACATCCCAGTTTGTTGGGATAATAATCATCACAGGGGGTACGAGTGGAATTGTATAGATTTTGGGTGGAGGACAAGGTGATCCTGGGTGTGCGGAAGGGACGAATGTTTTTGTTTTGAGATCTCATACTTCGCATTCTTGGGATGAAAAGCCCGAAAGGTTTGATCAAATAAACAACAAACTGCCTCACCTACTGAACAAATATTAATACAATATGCACACGTTCCTTACTGAGCTGCCATAATAACAAGGAAGAGAGGGAATGGAGCTACAGAAGAACACCTGCAGGGCATGTTGGGAGATGAACTTTTGCAGTAGAGTGTGCACTGAATCAACACTAGAGTTCACTCCACATAAATGTTTTTTTGTGCAGCACATTAAAAGACAATCGGGCCTCTTCACTCCTCCAGTGAAGAAAAAAAACAGTGGAGTGTGGTGGAGAGACACAGGCTGAGCTGAATGTGAGCTTTGTATGATTGTCAAGCTCGTTCAAGTGGAGCCCCACACACTTGTCAGCCTTTGTGCACTCCACACTGAAGTCAACTTAGGAGCAGTCACATGATGAGCCGTGCTCAAAACACTGACACCTACGTCAGTGTTTTGAGCATTTGGATCTGATCTATTCCATGGAAACAGTGTTTGCATGTCTTCCTGTTTTTTTTCTGTTGTGTGAAGAGTTTTACCCAATAAGTTCTCAGGATCAACACAAATACGGTCTTACAGAGAACATCTTTCGCATGTCTACGGCCTGGAAGAGGGATCCCTCCTCTGTTGCCCTTTTTTCTGCCTTTCAGGGGGTTTCGGAGAGTTTCTCGACATCTAAATCACGGGTCTTAGGATACAGGGTGTCCTATGCTGTTCAGACTGCAGAGCCCTGAGGGCGGAATTATGTGATTTCCAATAATCGCCTACATAAATAAAACTGACTTTTCACTCCGCTGCATTTATCAGACAGCTGTAGTTACTAGCTCCTTTAGGCTACAGATTAAGATTTTTCATCCAAAGCATCTGGACGGTTAATGAAAACGAATGCACCGATAGTGATTAAACTACCAAAAAATATATACAGCAGCTAAAAAAAAGCTCCACCTCAACCGATTACAACATTAAAATGCTTCTTACGTACATGTTTATACATGAATTAAAAAATAATAATGGAATAATAATACAACACTCTGAAAGGAGCCATTTTACACAATGAGTTCTTAAATTTTTGACAGCGGTGGAAAGTGACACAACTCGAGTATTACACTTCAGTACTGTTTTGAGGCAGTTGTACTTTACTGGAGTGTTTAGATTTTTTGCTGCATCATACTTCTACTCAACTACATTTCAGAGGGAAACATTGAATTTTTTAGTCCACCACATTAATCTTGTAAGTTTCAGAAAAAAAAAAAAAAATAATGCAGTGCATTGAAACAGAGGCTTCCAACCTTTTTGGCTTATGATCCCTTACAGTAAATCAGTGTCTCGTTAGAAACCCTTGTCATGTTCCAGGTGTCTTATCCCAGAGAAATCTAAAATTAGAGAAAAGACCAAAAAATCAAAACAGATTTGTGCCGCAGGACTTTGATTTTTCTTCTTTCCTCTCCCATCAGTGATCTCACAGCCCCTCATACTTGTGATCTTGTGATCAGGTCTTTATATTACCACTTTTACTTAAGTAAAGGATCTGACAGTTTCTTCCGCCACATTGTCAGGGAAAATGTGGAGTATTTTAGAAGAAATGTGAGCAGGGTGATAAGAAGAAGGGAGGTGGGGGGGAGTTCCTGGAATAAAAAGGAAAGACAAGTAAACAGAAGGATTATGATATTTAACAAATTACATTTTTCGGAGGGTATTAACAGCTTAATGCCAATATATAAAGCTGTTTCATCATCTCACTACCGCTGCAAACTAGCCTAAATGGGTTTCTTCATATTTCATGTATCCAGCTTCTTCCTTATCTGACTCAATAAACAGCTACTAAGAAATTTCCCCTCGCTCAAACGTCATTATGTAATCCCAAAGCCGTGCAGTAACAGACATGTTCTTTAACATCTGACTGGAACTGAAATTGGCTTGGCAGCAAAGTAGCAAGCTGCCCTCTGGTGTGACTGTGGGGAAGGAAGTTCAGGGCAGATCACATGAGTGCATTGAAAAAACTCAGATTTGCTGACATCCCCTTTTTCATTGGCCTTTGTCCAACGTCCCATTTCACTAGAAAAGCCTCTGTGGACTGCGGACTAAGGTCAGTGAATCTGCGCTGGGAGCTGAATACTCTCACAGCTCATCGAGGTCTTAGCTGTTGGATAAGCAGGCGTAAAGAAACTATAAAATGAAGCCCCAGAACACCTCATAATCACCTAAACGTGTAGCATATACAGGTTCAAAGGTGCTCGATGTCATTTATTACCATTCATTTATGACCTATTAGTTGTTTTCTTGCTGCAAATCCCAGCACAGATTTATCGATTTGGAGGAATGGTTTGACAGTTTAGGGAATACACCTATAATACGTTCACGTCATGATTACATCTCGAGAACATTCCTGTCGTTGCACAACTCAAGCTTGCAAAGTTTTTTTGTGTGAGCGTTGAAAATACTTGAGATGGACTTCAGCTGATATGAGGCATTACTGTTGGATTTATTGTATCTTTCAAGAAAAACCAGGTTTTCCGGTTGTAATGAATGATTTAGACGTTGACTCCGAGCACTATTTACAACTCAGAAACTGGTACTGGTGTTGCAGCAACGCCAATATCACATGATCGCAGCAGAACTCTCTCTCTACCAATAGTTAGCCCTCATTTTTGTGTGTTGACCACAAAGCTGTAGCCTAGAGGCGATTAGCTGCGCTTAGCATAAAGGCTGGAAAGAGCTAGCCTGGATCTGGATGACGTTCAAAAAACTATCCTGCCAGCAGCTTTAAAACCCACTAACAAACACGTTGTATCTTGTTCGGACTGAGGTAGCATAAGTGTTTTTCGGAGGAACAACAGTTTATCTGTCTGCCTGGGCACTGCTCTGTTCGACAGCTCATTGTGAAAGCACAAATTTGTCATTTACACTTCTGTTTGTGCTGGTAGGCTTGTTTTTAAACTTAGGACAGAGCCAGGCAAGTTGTAAACACTCTTGTTCCCTAAAAAATGAACTATTCCTTAAAAACCTACACTGCCTCACTTTTTCAAAGAACAACGGCATATTAACAACTTAATGTTTCCCTATTTACTTGTCCAGCAGACATTATCGTTCAATAGGAGTCGTGTTTCTGTCCACCTGATTTATGCAAGTCCAATTTTCCCTCTCTTTTATCTCTGCTGTTAAATGCTCCACTGCATTGTTTGGTGCTGGACAGGTAATGTAGAGAGGGCTCATCAGAGCTTTACTGCCGAAAACAGCTTACTGGTGGGACTGAAAGGGGATGAAAGTTTGTACTCGTAAAACCCAAAAACCAAAAGCTGAAAGATGCTGAAACACTCCATAGAGCTGAGGAGAACTAAAGAGTCGCGCGATAACTCTCTGTGGGTCTGTCACTGTGAGAGACACCTTTCGCATCCTACGTAGTTCTTTAACTAAAAAAGCTTAATCGGAGCAGTTTTAAGCAACAACATCAACCAAAAACACATGAACAAGAAGAGCGATGACATACTCTATCAAAACACATTATATAAATCTTATCCCAGTTTTCCCTGCTCACCCGACTGAGCTGAGATCAACATGCCAGCTTGCAGTCAGATAGTCCGCTTGGCAGAGACAGCCCGAGGCCTTATTCTCCACCTGTTATGCTGACATATTGTGAGGCCAGATTGCTGGGAATGTAATGAAATGAAAGCATAAATTCCTCCATGCAAACTGGGGTTCGCCTTCTGTGCACAATATTATCCACTAAGCCCAGGAATTGCCCAATTACTGCTTTATAGATTTAGTCTTTACTGAAAGTCTTTGTTTAGATGACAGTGCAAATAATCTCAGCTTGAGTCATCTGCAGTGTGAGTCAATGTTTGCCTGAGAATTTTCAGTTTGTCCCACAAACTTGACAACACTATAACCTCATGACTTCTTTAGCTTGTTCTCTTTGCCTGTCACTTCAGGATAGACTAAAAAGCATCCAAAGTCAAGAAAAGAATACATATTTTTTTCAGTTTTGTGCCCAAAATTTTTTTTTAAACGCATCTTTCGGCACTTCATGAGGCTCAGTGGTAAAGCGATAGATTGTTTTGACTGACAGAAAGTTAGCCTCCCGCTCAGTTTTCTCCATCAGGTTTAAATTACAAGACCAGTGTTTATATTTTATCTTATTAATTTATTTTCTCACTCAGAGGAGTGACATAAGAGGAGTGAGATCAAACAGTGCTTCTCTCTATCATGTGCATCATGGGAAGAATGAACTAAATAACAAAAAGAAGAAAAAAAAAGACCCTAGGACAGTGTTCTTATTGCTGAAAACCTCTAGACCTTGAGTACACAGGACTGTGCAAACAGTTTGTACAAATATGGAGAAAGTGTGTGCATAGTTTGTACGAGCATATAAGAAAAAACACTAGTCCACTTAATACAGAGAGTGGAACATATGATCGGGATTATAGGAACCAATCTAGGCCGGTTTAAATCATATTTATTGGCTGGATCACAGTTTGTTCATGTTAACAATGACTCTTCCATGCACACAAAAGTTAGTAATGGAGGTCCACAGGCAGAGGCGAGACCTTAGGAGAGGCAAGCCAGGCATATGTTTGGTGCCCCAAAATGGGAAAGGGGGCCCCGATGGCCCCTCATATTTGCACATTTTGCAATGACAAGCATAAACCCCCTTAAACCTCCCATTTTATTCACCTTATATGTGCTTCCTTTAAGCAATATTATCAGGAAGCACCACATAAGTTTCCCTTATTATGCAGATGACACCCAGCTGTATTCATCTATGAAGCCAGATGAAACCGATCAGGTAGTCAAACTTCAGACATGTCTTAAAGACACAAAGGCCTGGATGACATGTCATTTTTTTACTTCTAAATTCAGACAAAATTGAGGTTATTGTACTTTGCCCTAAACACCTCAGAGAAACGTTATCTAATCATATAGTTACTTTGGATGACATTACCTTGGCCTCCAGTTCTACTGTGAGGAACCGTGGAGTCATTTTTGACCCGGACATGTCCTTTGCCTGACACATAAACCAAGTCTCTAGGACAGCCTTCTTCCACCTGCATAATATTGTGAAAATTAGAAGCATCCTGTCTCAAAAGGATGCCAGAAAACTAGTCCATGCCTTTGTTACCTCTAGACTGGACCACTGCAATATCTTACTATCAGGATGTCCCAATAACTCTGTGAAAAGCCTCCAGTTGATCAAAAATGCTGCAGCATGAGTACTGACAGGAACAAGAAAAAGAGATCATATTTCTCTTGTGTTAGCTTCTCTGCATTGGCTCCCTGTCAAATCCAGAAAAGAATTCAAAATCCTTCTTCTTACGTAAAAAGGCCTTAATGACCAAGCTCCATCGTAACTTAGGGACCTCATAGTACCCCTATGTTCCAATAGAACAAAGCACTCTCAAAATGCAGGCCTACTTGTGGTTCCTAGAGTAGATTGGGAGGCAGAACCTTCAGCTATCAGGCTCCTCTCCCGTGGAACCAGCTCCCAGTCTGGGTTTGGGAGGCAGACACCTTCTCTACATTTAAGATTAGGCTTAAAACCTTCCTCTTTAAATCTAATAGTCAGGGTGAGCCCTATTCCATGAACCACCCCTTAGTTATGCTGCTATTGGCAGCAAAACTAGTCAAGTCAGGCCAGGTCACATTTGTTTATAGAGCACATTTAAAAACAACACAAATTGACCAAAGTGCTGTACAGAGTAAAATCAATAAACACTCAAATCTGAATAAGAGACTAAAAACAAAACAACCACATAACACACAGCACAAAACAACAAACATAGTCAAAGGCATCAAAAAAAAACCCCACATCAAATGGATTCAAAAGCTAAAGAACAAAGAGCGTTTTGAGCCTGGACTCAAAGGAATCAATGGAGGGTGTAGACCTCATAGAGAGGTGGATGTTGTTCCACGGTGTAGGGGCTGCAACAACAAAGGCATGGTCACCCCTGAGTTTAGATTTAGATCGCGGGACAGCCAGCAGCCCCAAGTGCGACAACCTGAGGGTCCTGGACGTGGAATAAGGGGTTAAGAGGTCGGAGTAACAGGAGTGGGGCTGCCCATTTAGGGCTTCAAAAATGAACAGTAGGACCTTGAAATTAATCCTGAACCACACTGGAAGACAGTGGAGGACAGCCCCGGGCTAGTATGGTCTCTCTTCCGGGTAGCCACCACGAGTCTGTCAGCGCCGTTCTGGACCAATAACTGATCCCAGTGTATAGGGAAGTGCGAAAGTCGACATGGGAGGAACTGAAGGCATAGACTTTCACAAGGTCTTTGAAAGAGAGAAAAGACTTGATTTAGGCAGTAGCACAAAGCTGGAAGAAGCCGGCTTTGTGCTACTGCCGAGGTGACTAAGGGGGACCAAGAGGGAACATAACACACTCCCACGACCACTTAGCACTTCTTCTTTCTTATTCTCTCTCTCTCTCTCTCTCGCTCTCTCCCCCCACACATTTATTTCACACTACTCCCTGTTTAACCCTGTGACTTCTCTCTCCTGTAGTCTGTGCTTTCCCTCTCTGTCCTCTTTCTCCCTGTCCTCATTCTGCAGGTATCTCTGACTCCGAAGCTGCAGGATCCGGATCTGCAACTAATACTCATCACAACATTATTATTGTTATTATTATTATTATTATTAATTGGTGCTGCTATCATTGCTGCTGTTAGTGTTACTAGCATTATTACACCCATACGTATCACTGTCATTGTTATCATTATGACAACCCATTTCTGGCCCCTCGACCCAATCGGTCGAGGCAGGTCCGAGTCCGGTTCTGTTGGAGGTTTCTTGTTAAAAGGGAGTTTTTCCGCTCCACTGTCGCCAAGTGCTTTCAGGTGGTGGAACTGTTGGGTTTCTCTCCCTAATATTGTAAGGTCTGCACCTTACTCTGTAAAGTGCCTTGAGATAATGTATGTTATGATTTGGTGCTATATAAAACAATAAATTAAGTAATTAATTAAATAAAGAAACCCAGTAAGTTTCAGTAACAACCGTGTATTGTGGCAAATTTCTGAGTCCAAGTTTTATCCTGAGTGACATTGCTTTTAATGGACACTGACAAACGCCACCACAAAATGGGAAATATTCCCTTTTACCTTCCTTAATGATCAATGTATGACCTCAACTGGTATCGCACTGACAAACACAAACAACTTGTTTTCCAGATTGTAGAGAAATATTTTTATTTTTAGGTTTATGGTCTGAACACGCTGGCGGTTAACCGTCAAACCATGTGGTCAAACCACAGACTAATGAGCGAACACAGAAGAGACAAGGAGCGCATTTGTTTGGTTTGGTTTATATTTAGCGATTCTAACCAAAAGACAGTGTTGTGTGTATCCCTGAGGTTTAACAAACATCTTGAATATATTTCTTTTCTCATAAAATGTCTGCAAAGCTGATTTCTTAAAACAACTTAAATTGAGCATTGTTTACATCCATGTTGGCTTGCAATCAGACTCCTCTGCCTTCGTTGGCTCATTGTTGCATTTCTTTGTGCTTTACATCCACTAACTGCCAATCAGGTGAAGAGCATGAAACCAATGGCAGCATGTGTTCAATACAAACAAAATGTGGACCTACTCGTAAAAGCAGTGGTCCACAGCACTACTAGTGGTTAAAAACTTGATGGTGTTCCTTTAATTAAAGTTTTACATTATGCTTATCAGGTAATAGTTTGTGTGTTTCTTGGAAACAATAGTTGACAATCCCACCACAAGGTCCATTAGTAGCTGCTCTGGAGCTTTCAATCATATCATATGATATTCATCAGGAGATTGCTTTTGCATAATCGTCTTGAAATTGTCTATGTTCACATTTCTTTTCTGAGCACTTTAGGGACTTGTTGTCCATGTCTGCCTGAATGTGGAGATTCAAGGCTCATTCTTGACCTTGGAAGCAGCTCTGTGACGCTGTACTTAGGCACAGCGATCGTGCATTGAGCTAAAGGCTAACATGTTGATGTTCAGCAGCTGTAATGCTTACAGTGTTTGTTATCTTACTTATAGTGTGTTAGCGCGCCAACAATTGCTCCTTTTCCACTAGACACAGAGTGCAGCCGAGGAGGATGGGAAAAGTCAGGGGTCGCCAAAGTTATTACAGTTCATCATGAAGGGGACATGAACATCGTAACTAAATGTCATAGCAATCCGTCCAATAGTTGTCAATAGATTTCCCTAAAAACCAGAAACGTCAACCTCATGGTGGCGCTAGAGGAAAAGTCAGGGGATCACCAAAGTTTTTGAGGTTTGATCCCTTCGGGACTTTGAATGTCTGTGTAAAATTTCATGTCAATCCATCTGATAATTGTTGAGATATTTCAGTCTGCACCCAAGTGGCGGACTGAACAACTGACTGACATTTCCGTCCCTGAAGCTGCTAACGTGGCTAAAAAAGTCTAAAATCACTAAAATGACCATAAAATGTGGCTTAATTATATGATGGCAACTTGAGGGGCTTTACAGAGGGCAGACAGAGAGAGAACAGTGAGGGTGTGAGGAGACACTTTTATTTAATTATATTTCACCAGCCGGATGTGTGTGTATATCTTTTGTGTGCGTGTAGGAGGGGGAGCATAGCAAAACCAAAGCAATTATGTGTTGTGCTGCTGAGGAGTGTCTGTACTCCCAGCAGTGAGTCTGCTGCTTTCACAGTATTCCTCACGTCAGTTATTACGCACATCCTCGTGATAACTTGTGTGTGTGTGTGTGTGTGTGTCTGTGTGCGTACAGTCATAGGCTACCTTCAGGGACAAATTTAAGATTAAATACCAGTTAATTGTGGACGGTTCGTCCAACTGGGGACATAAGCTGTGTCCCCGAGTGGGAAAAAGCTGATTTTTGGGTCAGTGGTTATGGTTAGGTTCCAGGAAATGAATGTAAGTCTATGTAATGCCCACGAAAGTGATCAAGGTCAACGTGTGTGTGTGTGTGTTTGTTTGTGTTTGTGTGTGTGTGTGTGTGTGTGTGTGTGTGTGTGTGTGTGTGTGTGTGTGTGTGTGTGTGTGTGTGTGTGTGTTGGTGGGGGGAGGGGAATAGTTTTTACAGCAGCAGTGTTTGACTGTGTGTTTGTTTTCAAAGATAACCATGACAATCTGTGAGCTGGAGGAGGAGGAAGAGGACATCGGGAGGAAGGAAGAGCGGCAACACTGTGAAACAGCAAACAGCTGTTTGCAGCTTCATCACTGCTCACGACAAAATGCAGAGTAGTAACTGATCTGGCCTGGTTAAATTATTACTAAATCACAACATTATAGTCTTTTTTTGATAAGGTAATTTGCCTTTTACAAGTGTGGTGTAACATAACTTTATTTACATAGTGTCATGTAGAAAGAAGCTGCGAGAACCTGTTGAAAAACTTGCTGATGCTGATGGAGCTTTTCATGCTGTATCTCATTTTTAAAACTTTTTAATTACTATTATATTTTTTAATTAATACCATATTTTTGAGTGATTTACAGGCATGAGTAGACTTTCAATGAAAAAGGCACAATAAAACGAGTTGGGGTAAAATAACTTTATAACTAGCTAATAATTTATTTCTTCTATTTTTCTTCTGTATTTGTTTAAAATGTTGAAACAATATTTTTTACCACCTGGAACCTTTCTATAATAATATTTTTGAGTGATCATCTCTAAGAATTGTGACATTTCTATGGGTGATTGTGTAATTTTCCTCGTATTTTGCGTTCCTGGCAGCTTTATAATTTGTTCATTTAACAAAATAATAAGTCAGATTCATTGGCAAAAATCCCGACTAGAGTCTGTCAAACTTAAATATACAACAAGTCTGCTAATATTTAACTTTCCTCTGTCTTCAGGTCACTTGTCATGTCATGTCATGTCATGCGGCTGTGGTCCTCACACTGAGTGGTCAAGTACCTGATAACGGTTGATATATGCACATGGAAGCTCATAACAGGTGTTAAAAGATGCCATTTATCTTTACTGCTGGCAGATTGCATAATCGCGGACCGAGATTGAGATTGAGGGACTGTGCATTTGGTTTTGATCTCCTCTTTTCTCTTCGCGGAGTTTGTCAGCGCTCTGTTTATCAGTGAGGAATTCGTTATTGCTGGTTGAACCCACTCAACTCCCTGATCAAAGTCTGAGAGGTTGGCGAGGGAGGCATGACCGAACAGTAGGGGCAATCGGTGAAACATTAACCAGAGGACTTTCCCCCAGCACCTCCCATCACAGCCCTGAGAAAACAGAAGGTTTGATTTGTCACTTGTTTGTTTTGTTTTTTTTAATCGTATAAAAAGGATTCAAAGCATTAGGACAAACACTGCATTCATACGGACACAGTCCTTTAACTCACTTCCTCCCACAACTATACTTAATTTAAGTAAAGTTTTGAGGTACTTGTACTTCAGCTGAATATTTCTATTTCCACAACACAAAGATGATCATTTTCCGTGCTCGGCGCTACATTTGTCTGCATCTATCATTCATCTTACGGCTGCACCTTCTTTTCAGAGTAATATTTCAGATTTAACAAGGCACGGGATCATAAAATATTGATGGTATCAGCTGTAGGGGGATGACGAGACGAGACCCTGCAAACACCCAAAGTCCCCTATATGTTCAACAAACTAAACCCTAGTTTTAAAAAGGTTCTCAGAATTCTGTCTCTATATTCAGTATAATTAGTACCAGATTAAGTGGGTTTTTTTTCAGGAGACTTCCAGGTAAATTATTAGGAAATAATGGACATTATATTTCCATCAATTTCCTCTTCAATCGATATCTTCTCAATTTATTTGTGACTATTTTTTGTCTCTATATACTTTATAGTTACTATTTATGTTTGGTGTATATAGTTTTTATTACCTTTGTTTTTTTCATAATCCATCCTGTACATAGTAGATGCTCATTATGTATATAATAATTTATCAACGTTATGTACTTGTTCTTGTACTTCTGCTACTGCGATGCTTCACTTTCCCCTGTGTGAGGATCAGTAAAGTTTATGTTGTCCGTCTTTCTAGCTTCTGAAAAAGAAAAAGCAGCTTTTTTTTTTTTTTTTTTAACTTCCACACGTGACGAACACTGATTTCAGCGTCCTCAGCAGACGCTGAAATCTCCAGAAAAACCTGATAAGTGGACCTTGAAACATAGAAGCTGAAGTCAACAAACCAATCCAGTATCTTGCTCCAACAAAAAGTAAATGATTCCTGATAACACTGTAACGTAGCCTTTAGCTGTGATACATCACAAAGTAAGCAAGTGATGGGCGTGTTTACTTTATACCAGTCTCTTCTACTACTACACTAAAATCTCATTATTACTCATTGTAATTGGATGGACTGGTCGGTCTCAAGTCAGGTCTATTCAGAATGTCATGTTATCCCTTTCATAACATAATCATGAATTCCAAAATGTCATGCAGATCATTCAACTTAAATTGTTTGGAGATGTTGTACGCTCGCTAGCGGCGTATTGATTTGGGTTCAAATTCTCCAGAGAAGCTTTCTTCTCCCTGACGTGAAGGCAGTTAGATGAGGGAGGCTTGTTCTGTGTCTCAGAGGTGAGAAGTTGGACAATCTCAAGGGCAATAGTTCTGTAAATAGTCTAATTCAAAATGGTATTTCATTGTTGAGTTTTCTCAGCTTTCACGCCCTTATAGTATTCTACACTGATACCTGAGCGCACGTTGATGGTAAAAAAAAAAAAAAAAATGTATCGTGTAGATATTTATATGGTATTGCTCCACTGTGGGGTTTTTTCGATTGTAGTTGTGGATTTAAGGACTTCCTCCACTTTTGATCATCATCACCACCGCCATCATCCTCACCAGAGAGCTGGTTAACATTCCAGCCCTCCTAATCTCTCTCTAAGACGGACAGGTCTCTTGTGGGTACAAACCTGCCATGTGGTCAGATTAAAGGTTTCCAGGAGGAGTGTGGGAGAGGACAGTCCTGTAGTAAAGTCCAGAGATTATTGAGTGATTCTCTTTATTTGCACTCTGTGAGCCAAAAGTTTGGACCTCCCTGTTTTTAACTACGTGGAACTACTCGGATTTCCCTCATGTCTCTCTCTGTGTGTGTGTGTGTGTGTGTGTGTGTGTGTGTGTGTGTGTGTGTGTGTGTGTGTGTGTGTGTGTGTGGAGCAACACTGGTAATCAGGAATATCCTCAGAAGTGGGGAGAATAATTAACTTTCTCACTCAAGTGGCAGTAATGTTTTAGTTTTATGTTACATGTGTCAAAGTAAGAGCACCAACAAGAGTAGGTTATATCAGTAAAAGAATCTGTTTAGAAATGTGGGGATACTATTTTATCACTCAGAGAGTCGTACTATAAAAGAGATACTTCTTTCTCACATGTTTTAGTCATGGTAGAGGTATGGCTCTAGAGACGGCAACGCTAGTCCCTTGGTCTGTCCACCATTTTGGTCCAGACTTAAATATCTGAACAACTATTGGATGGATTACCCTTAAATTTTGTACAGACAGTCATGGTACCCATTAGGATGAATCCTAATCACTTTGGTGAGCCAGTCACTTTTCCTCCGGCGCCGCCACGGGGGTTGGCATTTTAGGCTTTTAGCGAAAACAGCAACAAAATTTAGAGTTTGGGAGGAGGTCTCAAAAACTGACAAATGACCATTAATATTTCAATTGCTACAATGAATGATAAAAGAAATCAATAAAGTCGAATTCAAATCTGGTGTCTCGTCATTGGTCAAATTTAAATGCATGTGAGCCGCTCGGCCCTGGTCAGTGCACGTGACCGTTTGCCTACGCGCAATTATTATGCATGAACCTGGTGTTAAACCAGAGATCCTCAACAACCGGCTACCGGAGATAACCTCCTAACAGCGTATTCAGATCAGCAGCCGCTCTCTTCTCATCAGCACCATTCCGTAGGGATTTTATGAAAAAACATACACAGGTACAGAGAGTCTGTAACAGAACCTTTAAACACAAATGCAACGGTGCATAAATGCAACACTTAAAAATACGATGAAAGAAAAACGGAAAGAGAAGAAAAGACGAGACGAGGTGGTACAGTGCAGTAACAAAGGGCGAAAAAGGAAAATGAGGGATATGAAAGTGCATGTGTGCATCAAATTTGAGTCATCGGGTCATTTTTACAGTCTGCACGCTGAACCTGACCATGCCCAGTATCACATGTGATTCCGACTTACTGCGGAAATATAACAAGTAGAAGCCTTTTCTAAAAAGAAAAACAAGTCGCCATCTTTGTCACCCCGCAAACAATTGAGCAATCACACGAAACCAAAACATGTTCCTGCAGGTACAGTCTACATTATTGTGGTGTCTGCTGCTTGTTCTTCGGTGGTGGCATAGTGTTGTGCACGAATGGAGTGGATTTGTAGCTATCGGAGACGGTGATTCTTGATTAAAATATTCTCATCTGTGGCTACATATATTTAAATTCAGGTTTGGGGGCCATTTTAACCTTAAGTTCAATAAGTAAAAACCAAAACAGCCAGAAACATCAGGCACTTGAGAGAATCTTGCTCAGTAAATTTTCAGTCCCGTCCAGTTCCTGAATTGACTGTATTGAAAGTGAATGGCCACCAGCAGCAGTGAAACCCCAGTCTTTGTTTGTTAAATGGGACTATATGTGACAAAGTGGGCTTGTTCTCTCTAAACAAAGCTCAGAGGTCAATGATTGCTTCAATTGTCACTTTCACTGTCAGTTTCATTCTCCCTTTTTCTTTTAACGGGACAGAGGAGAGACAGGGGTCTAAATCACTCTCAGTTTGTCACATGCTAGCGCGATGTATCTATTTCCAACCATTTTATTTTAGCATTCAAAATGTAAGATATATGCAGTTTAATACACTCAAACATTCCCCCAAACAAAAAAAACCTTCAGTGTTGATGGTGATAGTGACAAAACATCACTGTCCTATGAAAAACATGTGGTATATCTGTGTTTGGCGTTGGGACAATGCATGTTTACTTTATTTGATGCACAAACGATGACTTACACATCCCGCTATCCCAAAAGCCACATTTGTTCTTTCAGTTTATCGAGAAAATTAAAATCACCAAATCTGGGAATACTTGGTTTTCATTGGATAGTAAAGAAATGATTGAGCTTGACTTTCAAAACATCAAAAACCTCCTAGCAACACCTCCAAATCTCACCAATGAACATGTTATATCCCACGACGACCTAGGTTTTTCAAAGATCACTGACTGAGTCATTTCTTTTCCTGAAAATCGGCTGCTTAGCTCTGCGACTTTAATATACCGGTAACAAACGGGAGGCACAAACTGAAGCTGAGGTTCATCAGGATGCTTCTTTTGGGGGTATTGTGTCCTTTGTCTAACGACTCCAGAGTTTTAGCTTACGCACACCGCTGTGCCTACAAACGCTGTGCTGGCAAAGGTGAATCCATTTAGCAGCAGCGTGACCTCTCAACCTCAAGGCCAGTGGGTCCCCCCCGCCCCCCCGCACTCAGCCTCATGTCCTGTTCACCCTGTTTGAAAATCCCAGGGACAAAGCCACAGAGACACACACACACAAATTAGTCTAACAATATATCAGGACTTAAATATTTACATTTACTGTTATGGTGGACTGTCCTGCCTGTCAGAACAAATCTGAAATGACTCTTTTTTTTTTTGCGCAAATTGTCAGTGTGTTAAGTTTGATAAGTTCATCCAGACAGTTAGGGGAGTCCTTAGAGGAATAGGTCGACATCTTGGGTAATACGCATATTCTCTTTCTGGCGGAGTTCGATGAGAAGACCCACACCACTCTGACACAGCTGGGATGGCTCAGTCCTGGGGTAACAGAATCCACCTACCGGCATTTCTTAAGCTCACTAATTAACATCCGGTATCTCATTTGTTTAATACATACAAAAGCCAAAGTGTAAAAATGGCAATTTGCTGTTTTGTTGGGGGGTTATGTTTCCGACCTAGTCCAATCAGAACTAGCTAGCTGTTTCACCCTGTCTCGGTCTTTGAGCTAAACTAAGCTAACTGGCTGCTGGCTGTGGGTTGATATTTGATGTACAGACATGAGAGTAGTATCATACTTCTCCAACGAAATCTCTCTAAACGTTACGGCCGCACGTGTTCCTGGTGCTCCGTTTGTCTGCACCTGGTTGTTTTTTTATACTTGTGTCAATAAATTCCATGGGTTATGTGTTTTTAAAGGTGTCGTCTGGGGTCGATTTCGGTCAGAGGTTGAGTGTTGTGCGCCCCATGGGCCGGCCCAAGGGGAGCGCGTAACAGTCAAACCTTTGGGCTCTGGGAACCAGAGCGGTGATAAGAGTTGTTTCACGGCCCTCTGGGTTTTGCAAAGATTGCCAGGTAAATTATCCTTCGCAAAACTGGATGCTTGCGCCACATTCCTGTCACCTCGGAGTTACCGTAATTACCAGCTTCCCCGCGTGTGATAAAAACGTTCACACCAACAGCCGAGTCGTAATTACTGGGAAAGTCGAACTTTTCTGAGAGCTCCGATATATCAGACTTAAAGTCCTCTAAAAAAAGAAGTGCCAGCAAAGAAACTCAACAGACATAATGCCGTATTGACCAAACAGTGTTTTTTTAAACCCTCACACATCCAACCTTCCACTAAATAACCGACACTTAATGTTATTACTCTTTATTCAAATAACACTCCCGTATAGTAGCCATTAATATTGTTTTTTAGTAAACAATTTTAACGTTTGTACCCTTCCATTCTGTTTTGTTAGTGTTTACTGAGCTGTAGACATGGGAGTCTTTTGTATCGTTACCTTCCCTCCCACATGACGTGACCATGGCATTAGCTCTGTGTCTCGAGAAAGATCAAGGTTTTTTGTTAAATGTTGATCAATAAGACGTGTCACAGCTGACTTTAGTTTGTTTTAAACCAAGACTGTGATCTTTCCTCAACCTTAACCAACCTACAAACCTCAAACATAACCGTAAAAAAAGGTTAACAACGTTGCAGTCGCTACGAGCGGGTATTGTACTGCATGGTCGGATATTTTTGGCGGGAAACAAATGAAAACTAAGAATTTGCTGATACGTTCAGCGTCAACATTTTTGCGACTTGCCAAACGTTTCCATATTATGTTAAAAGAAAATGTAAGCCGGGCAGTATCTTGATTCAAAACATATAAGCATACTTACGCTTTTGGTTGCATCGCCAGTATGTAGCGTACTTTCATGTTTAATTTGGTTAAGAACTTTGTAAGTGAGATATATACTTTTTTTTCCAGCTAGTGTGTGAACCAGGCTATTTTAAATTGGCCCCATTCTTACTGAAGCATATTTGTGAACATTTATATTTAAAGAAATTGCATGTTACGGATGTAGTATATTGCTGTTTTTTGGTCCAGATACACAAATATGTACATAAAAGTCATGAAGGTTAGAGCAAGTCATGTTACACCTTTTATTTGTCTATTTGTAACTTTTTGTTATTGTTTTCTTATTGTCAATAAACCACATCATGGTTTGTAGAGTCCTGAGAGTGCATTGATGACAGCACATATGCTGTTGCCAAGTAGTTGTTACGTGAACATAACTTGTAGGAGACAGGGTTGATAATACATGACAGCCCCAACCTGGGGCTGCGTGAAACTAAGGTGTCAGCAGTGGTTGCATAGAGACCCGTCTTTACTGGTGCACACAGTGGGCTGCAGTGAAGGTGCGAAGAACACCCGACTTAGGCGGAGAGCACAAAAAGAGAGCTGCTCTGTGCACGAACCCCTGTCTCTCCACATGAGAAGGGACAGAGAGTGAGGAGCAGCACTGAGGAATGCTGGGTAGCGCCCCATGCTTGTTGCCTTTGGAATGCCCCTGGGCCTCTTACATAAGTCCCCTCGGGGCGGCGGCGGCTCCGACAGTTTCACATTGAAAGTCGGCAGCCTCGCCAGACTTTCTCTGAAACTAAGCCACAGACCTGGGCCAGGATCTGCTTCTTTACACCGCAGGGAAGACTTGTGAAATGCTGTAATTACGGACTTATGTAGTTGCAGGAAGACACTCACGCTTAGTACGTCACATTTACTTCTAACCATTATTACTGTTTAGATAGTCTGAGGTTTTGTGGCTGGACAGAAGACAGGAGCCGCAGATGTCCCGTTGGCCTTACAGACTAGATCAACACTTGTGTTGTTGGTGTGGTTTTCACTGACAACTTGACTGGAATTTTCATCTCGCACACGATTAGATGTAAACTCCCACTGCAAGTTTAGGAGACAGAGATTTATGAGAGATCAAGGCTTAAAACCCATCATATGGTCCCTCCCAGTTTCACTGGCTGGTTGTATATTCAACTCCTTTCTACTTTGAAAACTAGTTTCTTAATTTCTTAACCTCAATCCCGTAGCTGCATTAAACATTCTTACCTGTATGTACTTGAAAAATGTAACCACATGTATTTAGTCAAATACCACGCATGAGTAAAGTTTGGAGGTATTTGTATTTGACTTGAATATTTCCATTTTGTGTTTGTCCACTAGCTTTCAGAGGAAGGTGGATCCCAGTCATTTTGCAAACGTTGCAGATTATGTTGCTTTAAAACATGAGACATTGTTGAGTGAAAAAAAATCTCCATCTAATGAAATTATTTTAATCTGTAATTTGAGTGCTTATAGATTTACTTTGTAACAATGTGGGAAACAAATCCTGGCTCCGTTGAAGGTATATTTCAACTTGTTTTAAACACAGATCAACCTGCCTGCTTGTGTATTCTGTGAGTTCTCATCGTGTTTCTTAAGTTTATATATTAAACCTGTAAAGAGTCCAGAGACTCTTTGAATGATGTGCAGTATTAATAGAGGTAAATTGAAGTTGAATTAAATTGGAAAATAGTGTGAGCGAGTTTATGGAGATTTCATTAACACCTCTTGAAAAAGCTTCTCCGTGGTGTGTTAATCCGCCCAACAATCTCCTCAGAGGGGAAAATATAGTTCATCATCATTTTACATCAACATGTCCTCAGACAAACTTGACATCTTTCACTGACAGCATGCATAGCTTGTTAATGATTTATGGAAATACAAGTTGAAATTAAATCATTAAACCACAAAAAAAAAAAAAAAAAAAAAAAAAACGCATTTCTTCTCGCTATACAGTAGCAGAGAGGCACCTGCAAAGGAACTGGTATGTAGGCTACGTAGGTACGTAGGCTGAGTGTAATACAGCTATGCCGACCTGTGCACAACCCGTGCTTCTTTAAACCTAAATCGCCTCTTTAATCTCCTTCACACCCCTATGGCTAAAGTGGATTTAATAGGCAAAAGACAACAGCGGATCAAAGTCTGGATTGACACTGTGAGAAGCTGATTTTGAGTCGTTCGAGACTTTTCACAAAAACTAAACGTAAATCACACCATAAACCAGTTTCAGGTCATCTCCACTGGCAAGTATAGAAGCTTTCGAAAGGTGGAGTCAGACGGGGCATAGATTTAAAGAAGGGGGATGTTAAGACTAAGATTTAAAGCCCTGGTTCTTGGCAATAATAAACTGTACATTATTAATAGTTACATGGTTTATTCAGCGTGATAAACGAATGCAAAATATTTTTAGTATGAAACGCTTATCAATAAACGGCTGCAATGTGTAACTCCACATAGCCCACGTCCATGGACAGGTTATGTGAGACACAAAACAACTACAAACAATGCAGCTGCGTGGACATGCTCAGTCTCTCTGTGGCCGCTCTTCTTCTGGTAAAGCACTATGTAACTTCGGATTTGAAAAGTGCTGAATGCTGAAGTTACAGAAAGCAGGAGGAAGACAAACGACAAATTTGGGTCATTCAACTGTACCAAACAGCCAATTTTTTTTATTTCACAATGACACTTTGGACAGGTACTTTATATATATTATATATATATATATATATATATATATATATATATATAAAAACCCATCTCAAAAAACACATCTGCTGACATGTCATATCTAAAATTAAAAAAAAAAACAATACTTTTGTTTCAATTTACACATAGAGCTCAAGTCTTGAAAGACACAGAATAAAAGTGACCGAACATTGCAAATGAAGAACACGTCAAAATACATTTCCCAGCACATATTTCTATATTGCATACACATGTAATCGGGAGTGGAAATCGGAAACGCATCAGTGGATCACCTTTAAATGATAACTGTGGTGACAAAGGAAAATTCAAACTATTTCAAAGGCCACCATATGAACTTCAATCCAGCAAAAATAGCCTGATCAGCTGTCCAAAGCAAAGGACAGATAAGCTATATGATGAGTCATTCCCTACACTGTTATGAATTCTGTTGGAGGATACCAGCAGGTACTGGTAAGCAGCAACTGGAGCTCTCGGTGGAGCTCTAAAAAAAAAAAATTCACCAGGTCTCAGTTTGGTCATGCAAACTCAGTATAACATCCTGAAAATATAAAAACTCCCTCCGCGTGGATTGTGACAAGGTGCCGCACACATTCATGAGGATTTTAAAAGAAAATTTACAGCCACCATCAGAGAGTTTCCAGTACAGATTCACACAGAGAATAGTGTTTCACTAATGGCATACAGTGCTCACTTCTTCACGACAGACCCGACCCTCTGGCTTGCAAGGCATCAAATTTTATGAATGAACATTTATTTCGGCGACTGTGCCATTGCAAGAAGTTCAGTAAACAGTGTCTACTATACTTAGTGCTATACCACAGCAGTTTTGTATTTAAAAGGCAAGGTGAGAGAGGTGTTGATACGGCTTCTGTATCCAACTAATAACTGCAATTAAAACTGAGTCAAGGCCAGAGAAAAAATCTGAAAAAACAAGATTATAAAAACATCACATTTGTAAAACTGACTACAGCATAGATGGTCTGTCAAAAACTTCAAAGACAGAAAAGTTGCAAAAATGTTTCTATCATCCAAACTAAATATTACAAACAGCATCTACAGAGAGAAATAGATCTTTTCTAATAACTTAAATACTTAAATTATTATGCAATACAATACTCTTCCATTTGGAGCCAGAGGGTAAGAAAATAGATCTGCTCAAAGCCTACGCAAAAAACAAGAAGGTAGACTCTTTGCCAACAGGTCCATAGGCTAAACAAAATAACCTAGTGATGTGTGCTCCAACTTGCATGTGTCGTGTGTGTGTGTGTGTGTGTCCTTTTGGAGGAGAGGGCGTCTCTCCGATCCCTTCAGTCCTGCAGTGAGAAGCTTTGGCACAGAAACACCACGGGAAGAGATGACGCATCGAAACATGGTGCTAATGAGGGACACTCATGCAGGACTCGCTCCAGTCCTGGAGGAGGTAAGGTCAGTGAACCCCAACATGCATCGCCACCACAGTGCCAGGGCAACAGACAGCAAGAGAGGGGCCAAGCGGCAGAGGAGTGGCTGGGAGGAAGTTGAAGGAGCGGTTGAATATGAGAGAGAGGAACACGAGAAGAAATGAGGCTCAAATGCATGAACACAGAAGGTTTTTTTGGGGAGGATGTTTCAGCATTAGGAGGAGCAATGACAGAGGATACAAAGATATGGAAAATTATTTCCTTATCAGGGCAATTACAGGTCAAAAAGATAACAGCGTCCTGCAAATGATAATGATGATATCTGCCCAGAGTGGTAGTTTTCCAGCTTCTCCTCCATGTCACTCTGTCCCCTCCATCTCACAGAGACGACTCCACCTCCCTGGTGATGGTAACCTCGGCCTCTGGCCGGGGGCACACCTGGACGCCTGCAGCCTGCTCTGGGTTCTCACTGATCACCTCCAAGGCTGAAGCGGCCGCTGGCTTGCAGTCACTGCTGGCCTTCTTGTCAGAGCCTGCGCTCTGTTTGTCGGCAGAGCCGCAGCACAGCTTGGGAGCACACTGAGTCCGACAGGAGAGCTCACAGAGGGAATCCCGAGACTCCGAGCTGAACGTGACAAACTCTGGCTGGATGGTGGTGGCGTGGATGCCCTCGTCGTGGAAGAAGTCCTTGATCCGTTTGGCGACCTCCATGTAAGACGTGGGGTCGTGGCACTTGATGTGAGCCGTGGCGATAATGCGGCTGCCGGCCAGCTGCCAGATGTGCAGCTCGTGGATGGCCAGCACACCGTCCAGACTCAGCAGCCGCTCGTTGAGCCGGTGCATGTTGATCTGCTTGGGCACGGTCTGCAGCAGGATGAGAGCCGACTCTTTGAGAAGCGGGTAGGTAGTATACAGCAGGATGCCCACCATGATGATGCAGAGGGTTGGATCCAAGTAGAGGACCCAGCAGGGGCCGGCAGTATTGGTCGGCACATTAGGACCCTCCAGCAGGTCGACCAGCGTGTGATTGACATGCTGATGGTCTGTGGTGTGGCTGTTGATACACGGGTTCACACACACCTCACCGACTTTACAGGGCTGCCACACAAAGGTAAATATTACAGCATTGACGACCACAATGACGGAGCCCAGGGCATCGCCTAACACGTGTAGGAAGACCCCGCGCATGTTGAGCTGCGACGACGAGTCATGGTCATGGTCATGGTCAATCTCCTCGTAGTGCGTGTTGCCATTCATCTGCACCTCTGTGCTGTCTTTACGGCTGATTTCTGAAGATAAAAACAGGGAGGTTGGTTTAGTTTACTGGAACATGTGGTGAGTGTTAAATAATCATCTGGACTTCGGCACCTAGCTAGTAAGATAGCATTCAAAACTAGTTATACAGACAGAACAGGGACTGTAACAAAAACAGAAAACGTTGCCTTGAGATGTCATTAAAAAATAAAACAATAATCATCTCATTATGGTGCAAAAGAAAAGCCACAACAAATCAGCTCTAGATAAGAAGAGTCCAAGTAGATGCTATCAGTAGCCACAAGTGGTTAAATTGTTCAGTTACATCATTTGGGGTTGAAGCAGTAGTCCATTTGAAACTTGACACAAAAGAGCCACAACTCTGCCTGTGATGTTATAAGGTGACACATGTTGGCGCTGCTCCATTTCAAGTCCAGAGGACGGCAACTACGGACTATTTACTAAGACATACAGTCCATTAAGATGTTTTTTTTTTTTCTTGCTAACAATGTTCTATCTATCACTGTGGTAGACAATTCAGCCTTGTGACTGAGTCTGTGGTATAACTGCTAGGGGCCACGAACAGGAGAAACATACCAGACGGCCACGGAGGAATCCCAGCATGTGGGACCCAAAAGGCTGAGAAACACTCTACAGTAATTCACATTAACCACATTTAATTAGTAATTGCGTGCCGCGGGGCAGAATTCAGAGTGCTGGGGGGAACGGCACCTGAGAAATGGCTGCTCGCTTTCATCCCGAGACTTCACGGGTCATTCATCAACGGCTAATGGTGTGGCTGTCGCCTCCACGGTTACACTGATGTATGACCCAGTAACGGCGATCAGTGCACAGAGGAGGGGAAAGGTACAGCTCCCATTTATTGAGGGTGGCAGGGCCTAACAGTGTGGGGGAGAAATGGTCTTCTGCATGGGTTTAACCCTTCAAGTGAGCGAGGATGACCAGGGGCACGCCTGAGGGTGCTTTTGTGTGGGTAATCTGTCATTGATTGTAAACTTCTGATTTAAAAAGACAGAAGAAAGAGCTGTGTCTGTGTATCCCTATGGCAACCAAATACCACAACATGGCCGCATAACAATCTTGCTTTAAAAACACTGTACTCACTTTTACAGCAACTGTGGTAATACGGGTACAGAGTGACCAGTAAAAATGAGGCACAAGAGCTTAGGGAATTTTGCCCAATTTGACAAGTTTCAAACTCGTCAAAGACAGCTTCCCGGCCAAGTCAGACAGAAGCTTCTACATATCTCTATTTATAAGACAGCTGATCGTGGTCAGTCTTTACAAAGCCTGCAACCTGAGTCGTCATCCGTTTATGTCACAGAAGGTGGCCACGTTTCCAAGGAGAGGGTGACAACGAGAACAAATATCTGATAGCAAACACAGATGTCTAAATATCACAGTTGTAGAGGAAATAAATGATTATTAGTCACTTGGGTAGGGTGTCCTCTGGGTTACACTGATGATGTACGAATGTAGCTATGCAATCTGGACTGCCAACAATGGAGATACAAGTCTGGGGCCTGTTGTCAGAATAATTGTGGGAC
Source organism: Xiphias gladius (assembly GCF_016859285.1). Taxonomy (NCBI): domain Eukaryota; kingdom Metazoa; phylum Chordata; class Actinopteri; order Istiophoriformes; family Xiphiidae; genus Xiphias; species Xiphias gladius. The sequence goes on along the minus strand of NC_053403.1, from coordinate 9,343,412 downwards.
ACAACAAAGCTGGATTTGTGGCGTTTGGACACTTTCTAATGGCCTGTAGTGTATTTGACATAGCGGAGGAAAACAAGGAAGATTAAAAACTCAAGACTGCAGTACAGTGAAAATGCTCCAACTTTCCATACTTACCATTTCTCGGTCTCGCGTCTCCCGGGCTGTTGTGATTTCCCACCAAGTTGTTGGTCTCCTCTCCCGAAGACCCGTTCCCAGGCTTTTGGGACTTGCCCGCTTTACCCCTCTTGCTCTTACCCCCATGGGAGTGACCTCCGTGGGAGTGCCCGTGGCCCCCGCCGGCGTGCCCGTGGAACAGGCAGAGCCCGAGCAGGTTGACCAGGAGCCCCGCGGCGCCGACCCCGGCGACCACCAGCGGGCTCTCGATCTCGTGGGGCTCGGTGAAGCGCTCGACCGCCTCCAGGACGATGGTGAAGCACAGCGCCGTGAGGAACACGGCGTTGACCAGAGCCCCCATCACCTCCGCACGGATCCAGCCGAAGGTGTTCTTGTTGGTCGCATGGGTTTTCTCGGCGAACCTTACCGCCACCAGAGCCACTACCAGCGCAATGACGTCGGACAGCATATGAAAGGAGTCCGACAGCATGGACAGAGATGCTGTCATCCGGCTCACCACCACCTCCACAATGAAAAACCCAAAAGTCAGCGAGAGCATGCAGAGCAGCCGGACTCGATTGGGCTCGCAAGCCATCTTCCCTTCCTCACAGTGGTCCTCCGTCGAGACAAGTTTCGAGCTAACGTTTCACCGTGTCTTCTAACGAGATCACTCGGACATCGGCTAGCTAGCTCTCCGGTGCGACTCCAAGCTAACGACTCACGTTAAGCTAGCGGGCTCCCTGAGACAATACGGTCGGTGCGAACGGCGTCTTCATTCACTGCTATTATCCAGCGACGGCAGCATCACTCGGGCCCGTTCGGCAGACAACAACAGGCGAAATTAATCCGTGATACGATTCTAGTTACCGTATAAATACACCGCGGTCGCCAGCATATCCCAGATACGTTTGCCGACGAGCTCTGGTTTGCAGACGGCTGAAACTTTGCACCCGAGCCGGTAAACTTTCCACACGGAACACCGCGCCGTAAAGACACGCCCCTACGCGATCTCTATTGGTGGAGAGGTTACGAGGTGGGATCTGATTGGTCAGATTATGCGATTCTCACCAGTATGGGGAGCGCACAAGCCAGACAACGGCTGTTGCTACGCACGCCAATTGCAACTGTATTCCCGCGATGACACCCTTAATTGATCCGTAAATCTATTTAGTATCGGTACTTCAGTTAGAAAATGTCGTGTAGTTTAACTCGTCAAGATGTTCAGCATACACCCATGTAAGCGGAGAAACCCTGTCCCTGTAACTGCCTCCTTCATTGATGAAATGTATTAAAAACAAAACATTCAGTGGTTTTGTTCAAAAATGGAATTAGCAAATTTTAGTTATGCCTTTGACAAAAGAGATTTAGAAAATGATTAGGCCTGTCGTTGTGGGAAACCTGAGATTCAAATCACGTTTCATTTTTATTTAATCACTTTTAAACTGCGCGCCCATTATTTAAGGAAACCTCAACGTAAAGACAACGTCCCCGCTAATTATGTCGTCTAATCTGCTTTTAATCAGGAACCAACGAGTTTTAGGTGTGAAGGTTTATTGCCGTGTTGGCTGTAACCACCGGCAGGAGACTCTCGCATTGCAGTGGCTGACTGGCCATGGGAAACTGATGACCCCTTGTGGGAACCATCGGCCTTGATTAAACAGCGTCGATGTGGTATAATTGTAATGTTAATTAAAAACTCCTTGAAGTTATTCGAGCAAATGTTTAGATTTATATACAACAGATTCAGAAAATCGGACTAGAAATCCACTAGTTGTACTTTATAATTTATTTTACTATTATATAATCGTATGCAATAAATAAAACGTATTTACTATGTACATTTATTTAACAATGTCCACTCAAACTATTTGGAACAAAATTTTTCTTCAGGAGGAATAAAGTTCTTGTTTTATCTTAGTAAATTATTACAACTATCAAACAAATTTTTATATTTCATATATAAAAAAACTCAGCAAGAATATCAAGTAAAATCACAACAGCTACCTATAAAATCCACACATCAAACAGTCAAACTAAATAAAATTGTCACTATGAAGCAACAGCATACACATGACAATACACCAGATTGGCTTCACTATTGTCACAGCTATTCAACTATCATAAAAAATAAAAGTGTACATCCAGTGATTATGACTCATAGCCTTCAGTCACAAGACAGACATCATCTGTGTGGTCATCGGATGCCGAGGATCTGTCTGCTCTTGAACAGACAGGCCTTCTCCACTTCATTCAGTGTTTTAGCACGCAGATTGGCCGTCTGCAGCCTCCTCAGCATCAGCTCCCGGGACGTCACACTCTGACGACTGTCGGGCCGCTTGTTCTCTTTGCTCTCGCCAGCAAAGTGGACTTTCTTCTTGCCAGGGGAAAGGTTCGCCTCATCTAGGACCAAACAGGAAGGAGTTACTGATTAACAAAGATTAGACTAAAGTTGATATCTTCAGGCAGCCCTAATAACAGTCTTTGATAGCCAACGTGACAGCTGGATGTCAGATTGTCAGGCGTGTAATATGAGCTAGAAACCTTAAATGCAGGTTTAATTGTGTATTAAAACTTTATTTGCATGATTTAAAAAGTGATAAGCTTGATTTTAGTCCTCCATATTCCAAACAGAAGCACAAACACATAAAAACTGCTCAGTTCTTGTCTCGGTTCATTACGTCCAGGGGTCTTCTTCTGATTCCCATACCTATGTCTTTGCTGTAGAGCGGTGCCAGGTCCCTCTGCTGCTGTAGATGGTTGTAATTCTTCAGTAAACACTCTGCCCTGAAACAGTAGATAAGAATGAACTCATTCTACCAATCAGGTGAAAAGACTGGCCAAAAAACTGGCCCTATGACAACATAGGGATTGTTTCACTGACCATCTCTGGCCTTCTTTAAAAAAAAAGTTTTACCGTGCAAGCTTTTCATTTGACAGCCGTTCCCGAACGCACAGCTCCTGCTCTCTTTCTGCCATGAAAAGACAAAGGAAAACTTTATTTTTGGAATTTGTAGCAGTTATTTGCCATGTGTTTTATTTGCACATCTTTTAGAAATATGCAAACAGTTTAGTACATTAGTATTTCTACATTGACAATTTTTTCAGAGGCTCAAAAGTAATTGGACAATTGACTGATAATCAGTTTGAGCCTCTGAAAATGAGGGACTGTTTAAAAATGGCTGTAAACCTAAACGGTTAATGTGATATTTTTGTTAGACCCCTTGAATTAAAACTGAAAGTTTACACTTCAAATCACAACTTGACGGTTTAGTTTAAAATCCATCGTAGTGGTGTACACAAAGGCAAAATTGTGTCACTGTCCAAATACTTTTGGACCTAACTGTATGCAAACATTTACAGCGAGGGGCTCTAGGTGTGGAAGTTACTCGAAGTAGGCAGACAATTTGGTTGAAACATTTCTATTACAGAAACCACATGCACAAACCTGTTTCAGTTACACAAGTTTATTCGACTGCACTGCCACCCTCTTGGTAAGATAAGCAGTGTTTTCTTAGTTTATGACAGGCACATTGCATTAGTGCTGCTACTAATCTTAAGTGTACTGTATCAAACCACATCCTTAAAATAAAAACTGTAAATAATGGCTGTAATACACATGTAAAGAGTTTAATTTTCAGGATTCTGGAGGAGGATACTTAAATGTCAGAGTGAGACAAGTTTACTTACAGATCCTCCAAGTGCTTCTTTACACAGTTATCAACGGACTATTTATACCTGGTATAGAATGATATACAAATGTTTCTAAGAATCCCCAGCTATTCTAATCATTCATCATAAGCACCTTCAATAAGTTTATTCAGGCACTGAGAACAACTGCAGGTAAGCAGGGGTCAGACTCTCTCTTGGCCAGGCCGCAGTACAATTAAACCCTAACGAGACGTTGACTCAAGGTCTGCGTGGCACAAACAGGAGTAAGGATGAACATCTTACGCTCCAGCCTCTGTTCATGTTCCCTCAGTGCCTTTTCCCTGTCCCTCAGCGCCTGTTCCCTGAGTTTGAGGTCTGTAGCAGGGGCGGGGGCCGGTTCAGCCGGCTTGTGAAGGAGACAATCGGGGTCCGCCGATCTCCTTCGGAGTCGCACCTCTGCCCTCCTCTGCTCCTCAGCAACCGCATCAGCCAACAGGCTGGTCTGGAGTATAGACTCCACAGAGGGCCTGAGATAGTCCTGGCAACAGAGAGGACCAATTACTGTAACCTAACTATATCCAAAACTGAGTAGCTGGTGGCATAAGTACAGTGTCTGGCAAAGTGAATGGCTACAAACAACATTATAGCATCGTTATATAATAATTTCTAACCTTTAAGTTGAGCATTTTGCTGAGTAAGCTATTCAGTTCCTCAGAGTATCGGTACGGGATTCTTCTGAACTTTCCCTCTCTGATCCTCTCCGCCAGCTCTTTTTGGTTGTAAGCAGTAAACGGAGGGCTAAACAGGAGAAATTCAGGAAAATGTCAGAGTTGTAGTCAACAAACCAGCTGCTGGGAAAAAAAAAAAAAAAAAAAACCTCGAGGAGGAGTTGGGAAACTCACGATAATGCACATAGTTCGTACAGCAAACATCCCAGTGACCAAATATCTGACTTTTCGTTGTATGACATCCGGTTTATTTGTTCCTGAAAGAAAAAAGGATCGACAGATGGTGGATAATTAGGCTACAGTTAGGCTACAATCAGGAGGGTCAAGAGATCAGGTTAAATACTCCATTTATTCACAAAAACAGGTATTTTAAGAAGAAAAACGTCAGACACAGCAGGATTAAACAACTCACTGGAGACATGTAGTAAGGTGTCCCGACAAATGTCTTTGCAAAACTGGTGTCATGATTCAAGATCCTCGCCAGGCCAAAGTCACCGAGCTTAACGTTCTGCCTGATGTCGAGGAAGATGTTGGCTGGTTTCAGGTCTCGATGAAGAACCGTGGCCCTGCCATCGCTGCGTCTGTGGCACTCCTTCAGGGCTAACGTGAGCTGTGCCATGACTCGCAGGATGAACTGCTCCTCCAAATAACGCCTGCAATGTTAAAATAAATAAATAAATAACGCCCTAATTCTTCGGATAGTGTCAGGGAGCACAGATATAAAGTGCAGGGACACATAATTCGTGAATTTTACATGAATACACAACTTACAGTACCCTGTTTATTCCAACACTAAGTATCACATCGTCACCTTTCCTTGATGCAGCGGCTGATGAGGCTAGAAAGGTCCCCACCTTCGCAGTACTCCATCACAATGTACAGCGTGGTGTTAGTCCGGTCTATGATGCGGTCGTAGTACCTCACTATGTTTGGGTGCTTGAGCTCCCTCAGGAGGTTCACCTCTGACACCAGCATCTGCTTTTCACTCTCCGCCATGGTGCCATAGTCCAGCTCCTTCCACACCAGGATCTGCAATACAAAAGAGGGCTAATTAACCAGAAGTACAGAGCATAAAATCAAAGAATTCATGACTGATAACAGGATTAAGTCATGTACCAGGAGTCAGTGAACAACCAGAGAAAAATCATGGTGGCAATTCACATCATACGCCAGAGAGACATCCTTGAACAGAGACTGGGGTAACAAAGAAGACCGAGATGCAATTGAAAGCTCTGGAAAAGAGCTGTGCACCTTGAGGTTACTTCCCTTTCCAAGGTCAAGAACAAAAAACTTTTAAGCTCTAGAAAAGACTTTAATGGTGGGGTTAAATCACCAGGTATGGGCTACAACCTACCTGGCTCAAGACCAGCCACAGATCTTTGTTCCATGTCATTTCCCAGCTCCTTCTCTCATTGTTTCCTGTCACCTCACTACTGTCAGCTCTCTAATAAAAGAGGCATTAAACCTCCCAAACTGCTTTACAAAGCAATATGTTGTCTTGTTGCTGTTTTGACTTTTGCAAGAACTGTTACCAACTTCTTATAATGAAGGTGACATTTACAGATGCAACTGGGAGTAAATTAAAAAAAAAAAAAAAAGCTCCCATTACATTTAGTTGTGCCAGTGCCAGGGCTGCGTATTGTGCATGCCGGCTCGGTGTCGTGGCTTAGCTGTTGAGCCATGCCACTGTAAACCTGTGCCTCACCTGGGACAAGTCAAAATGGCTGCCTTGAGAAAGAGCACTAATTACCCCCTTTTGGGTGCCAAAGTAAATTGACCAACACCTTCCTATGGGCATTTATGTCTCTGTTACTGAACATAAGTTGTTGCTCGCCAATGTTTTTAAGATTCGTGCTATAAACCGTAAGATTCCTTAAACGTTCCTCGGTTGTAGAAACAAAACTTTCCAAGGTAATACGAAGTACTGTAGTTCGCCAGTGACATCATATACAGAAAACCGACATTTACGATCGACATTGCAGCGTTTAAAATCAACTGAATTTACGTAAACCCAAGTATAAATTAGCTACAGGTAGGCAATGCGGCTTTCGTGCAGACAAACGTTTAAAGTTTACTCACTTTCCCGTCAGCTTTCCGTTTTACTTTCTGGCATCTTCCATAGGAACCTGAGCCTATAGTGTACAGCACCTCGTAGTCCTCAACACGGGACGGCATGTTGTTCCTTTAAACCGAATCTAACGTTAGGTTACCTGACTCCACGTTAACCCAGCCAATAAACCGGTTAACGTTGGGATAGACTCGGCTGTCGTTAAGCATAAACATAAACCAGCGACTTCAAAATTAGTCCCTCGGTGGACTCTTGCGCCGGGGACGCATGTAATCCCGACTGAGATGTTGAACATAGACAAAATGTTTGCTCTTCTTTGTTTTTTTGTTTTTTTTAGGTATCGTTAACTCGTGTGTGTTGCACTTAACAAAACAAGCAGCTATTCCTCTCCGGTTTAAATTAGTGCCCAAATCCTCGATTTGTGATTGGCCTACGCGCCTCACACGGTGACTCCTGATTGGTCATCGCGAAGATACAAGTTGTGAGGTTGCTAAGCGCCTGAGAAACCGCGAGAGTGGAGCGGGCGGACGACATGTGTTCAACCGTCCACAGGGTGGCGACAAAAACACGCACTCAACTCTGAGCCACCCTGTGTGAAAAGGTTGGAGTTTCCTTGATATTTAGGCACCTGAGGTTAGGTTAGGATAGTTTCAGAGTAATGACATGAATAGTTTTCATATATCAGTTAACTTTAGACAAAGCCATATTTGGTGTGACCACCATTTGACTTTAAAACAGCACCAGTTCTCTTGCCACAGTTCTTCTGTGGATTTAGCCTGTCTCAGTGTCTCCTGTCTCTTAATGTGATCCCAGGCTGACTCCATGGTGTTGAGGTCGGGGCTCTGTGGGGGAGCGGACCATCTGTTGCTGGGGGCCCCCTGTTCTTCTTGCCTTGAGGATGGCTCTTCATGACTCTGGCTGTATGCTGTATGCTTGGGGTCGTCGTTGCTGACCACGAAAATGGTCTGCAGAACACCTTAAACAGTGTCCGCAGCTGGCTCTTAATGCACATTTTGGGACTGTTGAAACTGCTTTTGTTTTTTTTTTCTTCTTTTTTGGTGCAGACAAACACAGCATTTTGCACTACACTGTATGAATATTGTGATTAGGGATCGAGCCATAGCTCATTAGTCTGTCATATGTCATATTTCAAGAATCCAGTAAAAATAAAAAGTTTAAAACACTATTAAAGAGGCATAAGAAAAATTTGTATCCTTTCCTCTTTCTTTGCAGAGTGGATGTGCACATGATTTGGCAATTATTATTATGGACTTATTATATTATTTATAGTTATTTATAATTATTCAATTAAATGTTTGAATGTCATATGTTTTTATTATAACTATTATTTACTGAATTTAGACTAAGTATAAATATACATTCTACTTTATATTTTAATATGGACCGCAGGAAGAGTAGTTGTAGCCAAGGCAACAAGTCACTAGGGATACCAATAAACAATAAACTGTTTGATTGTGTCTCTGACAATTCAATATTTGACACTGCTCAGATCAAAAGGGACTGAATCATGTGAAGAGGTGGAAAAAGGGAAGAAAGTGTTCCCTCTGGCCGAAGCCCTGGGACTTCGCTTCCTCTCGAGGAACAGTAAGAGTGGCTGTCTAGAAAGTTAATTAAGCAAAGTTAAGAATAGCTCTACAAAAATATCCAAGGGCCAAGTAACTTGTGACTATAAATCCCAAAAAAAAAGAAAAAAAAAAGTTTTGTGTTTGTTCTAAAATCCTGTGAACTTAAAGGAACAGACTGCCCATGTTTGAAAAAGCCCTTGCAAAACCATTTGATGGATCAGGCACTGAAAGCAGTAGATACTTCAGCTCTTTTGAAAGAAGCAGATTTTTTTTTTTCAAAAGAACTTAAGCAGAAGTAAAAAAAATAAAAAATAAAAAATACCATGCATCTCAAACTAGACAGCATTTAAAAAAAAAAAAAAAAAAAATGTTTCTTGTCTGTGACACTGACTGACGTGATCCTCGGGGCCTTGTTCGCCTCGCCGTGTAATCCCCAGTTATTCGCAAAGGCAGGAAACGGTCGCAGGCTGCCACCAGCAGTTTCCAGTTTCCTACGTTTGTGAGACCCGCGGCAGAGCTGACGGGCGTCGCGTCGCGTCGCCCCCGGTCGTTTGAGTTGACCATCGGGGCCCCCTGAAGAGTCGCCATCTGAGAGGCAGCCACACGCCGCGACCTCTCACTCCGCTCCTATTTCTGGGCATCGCATATGTTCACCGCTATAAACAGTCTGCTCTGGAAAAAAACAAACAAACAAAAAAAAAAAATGCAATATGGTTCCCTGATGTAAGTATGGTCTGTTAGTTGACTAGTTGCTTTTAATCACCGACAATTTGATGACCATTTTTTATGGCATCTCTCAGGAAAAAAAGAAAGAAAAAACAGCCAAATATTTGTTGGTTTTAGCTTCTCAAATGTGAAGATTTGCTGATGTTTTCGATTTTATGTCATTATAACATGAAAATCTTGGGGTTTTGGGCTTTTAAGTCAGAGAAGCGGAAAAAAAAAACATTTACGACATTGCCTTTGGCTCGAGGGGGCATTTTTCACTAACACTGAGTGAAACAAAATCATTGTTAAAAAATAAAAAATACTGATAATTATTTATTCTGCCCTTTTCTAGATGATCAGAGATGCTTTTACCTAAGCTTAAAGTTCTGTGAACACCCAGACATGGGTGTTTACTTTCTACAGGAACATCTTCTCTTTTCTTTTCTTTACTGAAATAATCTCTTGGGGGGGGCGTTATCCTCGTTTCAGTTCCACATTCAACGGATCACATTCAATCCTTAGTCTTGTGCTGCATTTGAATCCTAATTAAAGCGTGACTTGAGTAAATCCTGGACGCGGCAAAGACAAAAGATTTTTTTTTTTTTTTTCTTCTCATTGCAAATAAACTTTGATGTGTGATCCCCTGCCTGAGGTCAATGCAATCTCTGGGATTTTCGTCAACAAACGGTCCTCAAACCAACCACCCCCCCCCCGCGCGCTCCCTGCCGCTGTTACCAAGCACCGGCACTTCTCAAACACGGCCTGCTGGAGAGCGAGCGCCGGAGTCGGTCTGTCAGTCTGCCTCTGCAAAAGGTCACTCCTGCAAAGAGCTGGAGGACTGTGGACATCAGCCAGCAACAGTCGGTGGTGGTGGGGGGGCGGTGGTGATGGGGGGGGGCGAGCGGAAAACTGACAGCTAGAGACAACAGAGACAGTCGGGTGCCCGAGGCCACTCTGACGTCAGCTGCCCCCGTTTAAAGGCCAGCAAGTTGAGAGGGAGCGACGGGGAGGACAGACAGTCGCATCCCGTAGTAACCCCTTCACCGCGCTCCTGTGTTGAGGGTAACAGGAGGCTTATGGTTCTCACGTCAACTCCCCCCCCCCCCCCCAGCTTTGGCTGCAGTTTCAGTCAAAGGTGAGTCTCAAGACGAGATAACACACATGAAGGGCACAACAGTAATAGAAATAAAAGTGAGAGTTCGACATTGTGGGAAATACGTGTTTCGCTTTTTTTTGGAGTGAGACGAGGAGACTGATTGACCGCGCTCGCGTCTGCGTGGTAATTGTGAGACCACAGTGAGCGGCCGGTTGGCTCAGCTTAGCATAAAGACTGGGAACTGGCAGAGAAGCGGCCGGCTTGGCTCCGTCTGAAGGTTGACACAGTCCACAGACAAGCACCTCTAAAGCTCACCAATCAACACTGTGATAGTATTATTGTTTAATCCGTACAAAATCACAGTGTAACAATGACAAATTGCTGATTTATTGGGGGGGGGGGGGGGGGGTCCAGGAACTCTTGGGGGAGAAACACTCTGACACATAACCCCCCTTAACACGGCGAATTGTCATTTTTGTGTGCGGACACCTTCTTTAGGCGACTTGGCTGAGAGCAAGTGGAATGGGACTCGACAAACATGTCTTCTGATCAGGTTCGGTGTGTCTTACATTGAGAACAAGCATTAAAATGCGTAACAGTAGCAAAGCAGAGTATCTCAGTCTTGTCAGTGTCGAAGGAATGTCTGTCTTGGCATTTGCTAGCATTAGCTAGCATTAGCTGCTGCAAGCTACTGGTCTTATCAGACCAAATCAAGCTGTTAGCAGCGAAACCCCGAGCGTTATAAATTAGCAAACAGCGTTCTTGCTCCTTAATTAAACTTTTTTTTTTTTTTTTGCAAGAGGAAGATTTAAAATTGTCCTTCAGTCAAAAGTTACATATGTCTTCCAGGAGTTAGAGACATTTGATTTATTTCCCATTTTTCAGTTTTTATTATTATTATTATTTTTGTCGTTTCTAGTCGGTTTGAAGTTTGTGTTGGAAACAGGTGATGTCACGTAATTCCATGGACCAATCAGATCCGAGCAACAGAAGAATCGGAATCAGAATCTGAGGACAGCCTTGGGTTCTTTTTGACTATGTTGCCATGGAGACCACTGTCAGTCAAATCTTATTAAACCACCTCCACAAAGTCCTGATGAAGCCAATTGCTTTTTTTTGTTTTTGTTTAAACTCTCAAAAACCAATAACTAAAGATATGTTTTCCCCCGGACATTAGTCTTAAATGTTGCTTATTTAGTAATAAATAAGTTGGCAGGTACTTTAAGCCCTGGAATCCCTTTAAGGACTTTTGTAGGGTCTGGAGTTTGGGTACCACTCATTATTTTCTCATTTTTTCATTGTAAGCTACTGGATAGTTTTGGCTCTCCTGGCTTCAGTATTTTTTTTTCAAATGTTACAATCCAAGCAGGGGAAAATTACCCTTTTGGTCAAACCAGGAAAAACATGGGCTGTGCGACCTGTCACAAGGTGTCACAAGTAGGCCTCGCTTCCTTTTAAAGGGTTACAGGCCAAAAAAGTATGGGACCACTGCGCAAAGTCAGAGTGCACCCAAAATAACAAGAACATTTCCTCATATAACCATGCAGTTAGTTTTCGTTTTATGTGTCGCGGTTTATCCTGAGTTACTGGTACATTGTTTCTATGAGGACACATTTTTCAAATGCAGTTTTTAATGGTGTGAAAAAAAAAAAAAAATCTTAATTGTGTCAGGCTGGAGGGAGAAATCTCAGAGACAAATATCTCAAAAATATTGATACGTAAAAGCAAAACTATCCACAACTGGGAAAGTAAGAAACGTTTAAAAAAAATGTTTTTGTAACTGTTGATGCGTTGACAAGGATTTGTATGTGATCTTAACAGCACTGAGGGGTTCGACCAGCCGTCGCACCCATCGTGCTCTCTTGCGACAGCAGGGAGGGCCAGGGAGACTCTGCGATGCCGGCGGCTGCTGCAGTGGCATTCAGCCCGGCCCTCCTCTCCACAGCTGGATGTTTATAGTGCCCACTGACTCGAGGGACGCCGCAGTCCCCGCGGCATTCGTGAGGGAGGAGGCATCAAAGCGTGACATTGATTAGCTTGGGGAGCGGTGTCCGTGAAATAGTTCATTGCAGGTGTCGGAGGAGGAACGCTGGCGCTTCCGCAGAGGAAACGTACACACACACACGTTCCTCTGGAGACTCGTTTGTCTGAGTAATGTGGGTGACCTTGGAACGAGATTTTGAGCTTGTACAGAGGAGCAAGATTCTCCATGCAGGCTGACGCTACACCTCATCCATCTGGACGGCACGCTGAGCAGCAGCCACCCTGTTGGCTCCTGGCTGTTAGCCCTTTGGCGGGTTGGTGACGCTTCGTGCATATTTAATCCCATTTTCCAACTCACTTCCCGCTGTTTTCGCCCTCGATTCCCATTGGCTGCCTGAGGCGTGTGGCTTTCCTGCAGACCCGAGCCTCCACATATCACTCCAACTGCTAGAGAAATCTAGTTGATGGCATGCCACACTGGCCTTTGTTCCATTTATCCTGGGAATCCAACAATCTTAGGGCACATAATACCCCCTATATCCAATGTCATAGCAGTTGATAGAGGGGGTATTATGCGACTTGACCATCTCTCAAACCGCATCACAGTGATAATCAGTCCTGCAAGTAGGCAGAAGTGCAGGTGGGAACTCATAGTACTGGTGGTGGAATACAACAAAATACATTTATTCAATTACTGTACTTAAAGAAATAATTTGTTATTTTGAGAAATACCTTCATTGTCTTTATTGAACAGAGTCAGTTCAGAAAGATTGATACCACGCTCATATCTGTGGGATAGATATGAAGCTATATCAGGCAGCCAGTCAGCTTAGCTTAGCATAATGACTGTAAACGGGGGGAAACAGCTAGCCTGGCTCTGTACAAAGGTTTTATATAAAAAAATAAATAAAAAAAAATAAAAAAAAATCTGCCCAAAGCTCACTAATTGGCATGTTTGTTTGCTTAATCCATACTTTCTCTAGGCCAACAAGAGTGACGTTCTCGAGACTTGTTATCTACTAAAATACACCCGCGGAGACTCCAGAAAAGTCGGTGCTCCTGGCCAAAAAAATGGGTTTGGCATGTAGCCTGGAAAACCGCGGCTTGTAGTTTCTACACTTTGGGTTTTGTAATGATTAAACACACAAGACATAATTCACTGCTCAGTAAGATTCAGAGGGGCTGGTAGGCAGGTTTCATTACGTTTTGGGCAAGACAGGCTACCTGCTTCCCCAGGTTTTCAGTCTTTATGCCAAGCTATGCTAACAAGCTTCTGGCCGTAGCTTCATATTTAGCAACAGTGGTATCAATCTTCTATTCTGACTCTTAGCGCAAAAAAAATTAATGGGTTTATTTTTTCGAATGCCAAACTACGCCTGTAAGTACAGTTGTAACGTGCCTCATCATGTTACGCTACTTTATACTTCACAAAATTTTAGAGGGAAATATTGTACATTTTACTCCACTACATTTATGTAACATCTGTACTTATACCATTTATTTTGCAGACTATTTTTCATACAAAACATAGAGATAGGCCTCTAAACTAAAACATGATGCATTCAGTGACAAATGTCTCCCTCTTATCAAGCCATTATAGTTTTACATCCTTACAGATTTATTTTCTCATAAAAAGCAAAAATAAATTAAAAACAGAACTACTTATCTAAAACCAACTTTTATGTAATCTTAGTGCAACAAAGGGTGTGCCTCATTTCTTCCTGTTTCAAGATGCAGACACTAATTTCTTTTTTGGGGCTCAGTTATTGACAGAAATAATTTAAATTTATATACTTAATATTGAGGTTTTGCAGAACGAACAGCTCAGCACTTCATTCAGTAGTTAAAACCAACTCCAGATAAAAATGCTGCTCATTACTATTTACTTGTATTTGAGTCCTTTAACACTGAGGTGTATTACTACTATTACTGAGGTAAAGGATCTGAATATTATTCACCTGTGCTTAGTACCCCCTTACTTATCTGAATGGGCCTACTGAGTGTGTCTCCCCTTTCCCTAACCTCTAACCACACCTCCACTTATAGCTATACTCCAGTGACCCCGGAGCATGGGCACAATAGGTTTTTGCCTCTAAATATTCTACTCCAAAGTAAGATTAATGATCTGTCTGTGACTGAGGGCAGCAGTTACCCTCTGCTAAGGTAAGGAGATCTCTGCATCTCACTGTCAGAGGCCCGACGTCAGGGCTGAAAGCAGAGATCTGTAACATAAACCAGTGACTTTCGGCAGCTAAACAACGGGCACGGAACTGAGCAAACACAGGATTCGGTTACCCAGAGACTCATTCTCAGCCCAAACCTCAGTGAAGAGAAAATGGGACGGTTGACATTTACATTTGCAGGCAAGACAGGACACCCCCTTCAAGAGTGTAACTTAAAAATCAGTGGGAATCGAGGATTTTAGAGATACTGCAAATTTCTGCACGACCTACATCAGAGTCTTACCTACTAATACATATATTTTAGCTGTACAACTAATTCTATTTAACCCGATTTGATTACACGAATTTCTTTGAACTGAATGGATTCATAAATGACAAAGTGCAATTACAGAGACACTGACCCAGGCTCTTGTCTAGTGTTTCCATCATCACTACTTTTTTGACTGGTGATCCCCTAAAAACGGAGCAATGAACACCTGTGACCTTTGTCACCAAGGTCACAAGTTGTAACCATTGCATCAGTCTACTGTTGTGGCCCCCCCCATTTCTTATTAAATCAACTACAAAAATTGTGTCACAGTCCAAATACTTATGGACCTATCTGTGTATATTATATATTTTAAAGTGTAATTTAAAGCTTCCAATTTACAGCACTGTTGAACAGAAATATATATATATATTTTTATTGCTTGAATCATTTATTAGTTGTTTTTATAAAATGTCAGAAAATAGGTCTATCCCGGTTTCCCAGAGCCCAGGGCGATATCTTTAAAAAAAAAAAAAAAAAAAAAAATCAACAACAAAAAAACCAAAATACAAAACCCCAGCAAATATTCACATTTGAGAAACTGGAACCAGAGAACTTTGTTTTTAAAGGAAAAAAATGCAAAACAAACAAACAAACAAAAAAACTCAAAACTTCAGAGATGATCAAAATTGCTGCCAGTCAGTTCTCTACGCAATCAATCGACTAAATGTCTGATCGCAGCTCAAAACAAGTTTCTATGTAAGAACTAGTTTGTGAGCATAAATTCACGCAGCATTTTAACATAGACCCAAACAATTTTATAAGACCTATAAAACGAATACTTGAATGCATGCATAGTAAACTTCTAGTTATTGATTTTCTCTCCTATATATCAAGTTCAGCTGAATGTGACAAGCTTCCAGCATTATCCTTTTACTGAATGTTTATTTGTGTAAACATGTGTTTCATACCGCTGGCATTTTGTTTCGTCTTTTGTTCTTATGCACATTTTTATTGTAATCAGATTGACGATTTTCAATAAGGTAAAAGAAAAAAAAAAAAAAACGAAAAAAAAAAAAACGAAACAAAAACGGTTTAGGGAAGAGGAAAAAGCTTCCCACAATCCTATGGACTTATCTTGTGTCCCCCCCGTGAGGGTCCTGTACCATTATATCTGACTATTTACTGTGACTACAAAAATATTAAAGAGAAGCAGTACACGGGTTAGGATCTTTATGATGTTTTATTCCAGCACAAGTTTTTTGTGTTGTAAAATGGCTGTGTAGCTAGGAATTAAAGGAGAAGTACAAAATGGAAAATTACAGACAGTTCTAGTATAATTTGTTTAAATCCCTATTGTGTTTATTTCTTAAAACCCCATCTAGGAAAACAATTCCCTGCCTTCTTTGGAAACATGGTAAGAAAATTAAAAAATTAAAAGGTGAAAAAAAAAACCCAAAAAACAAAAAAAACAAAACTTAATTTCAAGTCACTCTCACGATGGAGGGGAATCTGAGAGGGCCGCTGGATGAAACACATTTACAGCCTGATTTAAAATGTTTTCACCTACCCAATCAGGTAGCCCTTTAAAAAAAAAAAAAAAAAAATTTCACAGAGTGTCTACCAACAGCGGCGCACGTGGAGGGCAGTATCTACTAAAATGCACCTTTTATGCATTAGTTTATAACAATAACTGCTGCTCCTCTATAATTTTCCTAATTAAAGCAGGCTAAGCAAATTACATATAATTGACCTCAAAACCACAACACAACTACATTCGAGAGAGAACAGCTGCATCATTGCAGGGCCCTGCCAGACTTTCCCTTGTTAGTGAAGAGTGCTCCTTTCCTCACTGACCCAGTTTTAGCAAGACTCCTTGAAACTGTCATTACAGTCGCGGTTTTCCACTAATTCCTGATGATTTAAAACGTCAAACTGTACAAGTGGGCCCATATGTCATTGTGCAAATGGTGTATCAAACGTACAGTATCTCTGATGTCTTGAAGCACGCGACAGCTTCCTGCTCAGGAGCTCAAAAAAACAAACCAAACAAAAAAAACCCCAAAAAACAAAAAAAAGAAAACGAAACATGATAACACTGAGAAGTGAAGGGAAAATCCTTGCCTTCTTCTTCTTCTTTTAAAACATTCATGATAATTTAAACTAAAAGTCTCAGAAATTATCATGGACCAGAAGACAGCGGAAACGCTGCAGTTATTTAATTTCCGACGATGAAAACTCTTCCTCGGCTTCGTTATGTACAAGATTTAAACATACCATGACATGAGGACGAACGTTGTAATGTAATTAAAAATGAAATAAAATTTGACCACTTGTGGTGAATTTGTCGCCACACTCTGACGTCACAGAGTAACACGACATGAATCATATATATATCAAAAATGAGGGGGAAACGACAACCACACACACTCACTTAGGCAGGTTATGCTGTAAATTTACAGTAATGACACCTATAGTTCTGTAAGCCAAAATCTCTATTTTAGATTGCTGAACATTAGGGTAGCTTTCTATAAAAAATAAAATAAAATAAAATAAAAAAAAAAAATCATATTTTTTTTTCTCCATGTCTTTTTCCCACCCCGACGACAATAAGCATATGGCTTAGATATTTGTAAAACTATAAAGTCCAATGGGGGAGTAAGAGTCTGTGCCTTCTCAGACTGGCTCGCGGACATGATCCTCGAGCAAGACGTCTACTCTGCTGTGTAGCTGCACAGGGCTGTGTGTGCGCATGTGTGTGTCTGTGTAAGTGTGTGTGTGTGTGTGTGTGTGTGTGTGTGTGTGTGTGTGTATTCACGTGGGAGAGCAGAGGATGAAAAGGAGAATCCACATAGAGGGAGTTACTTTAAAGGTGATCGGACTGCAACTCTTGCCCTGCGTACCACCATACTTTTTTTATTTTTTTTATTTCCCCTCTTTTTTGAATTAACATTACAGCACTGTCTCCTCTTCCTCCCTTCATGTCTGAAACAGAGAAAGATCCTTAATCAAGCACCGCATCATAGCCACTGTCCCTTTCAGGCTTTCAGCAGGGCCGCCAGTGTAAACATGATCCCCCTATCTCGGTGAGCTCAGAATACCTGCCTCAACGGACAGGCGGACTCAGGGAAAAAAGTCCCGATGACGACAACAACAACAACGACAACAACAACGACAACAACAACAGAAAAAAGACGACAACAACGACAACGAAAAAACCGATGGCTGTAGTTGTGGAGATATGCGGGTCAAAGGGGAAGAAATCAAAAGAAAATAGAACGTTGAAAGCTACCACTGAGGAGCATTTCCTGGGGCAGGGAGCAGTTAGGGCAGTATGGATTCCTTAGTGCAATGAAGACCAGAGGAGCGGCCAGCTGTGCAGCCTCAACGTTCGTACAGCCGCTCGCTCTGGGAGGTGTGGCCAGCTGGCTAGTCAGCGGGCTGAAACAGAGGTCCAGTGGGCTTCATCAGCTCTTGCCAGGAGGAAGAATAAGGGCAGACGTTATGCTTCTAGTCACATATATTCACTCACGCACGCACGCGTCCATACATACTTTATACTCTGTAAAACTACAACGGCTAAAGCCTCGGAGGGGAAGAGAGAGAGAGAGAGAGAGAGAGAGAGTCCGGTCCAGAACGTCTTCTGGAGGAGTCCTGAGCCTCATTTTGTTAACTTTGAATAAAAAGTTATGTACGTGCGAGCGTCTACGTGTATGAGGACGTGTAAACATCAAAATGTGAGTCGTGACGAGTGCGAGAGATTATTCTACTAGGCCGTTGGAGTGAGTGTGTGGTATTAGGGGTTGTGTGTAAGTTAACTTTGCCTGTGACCAGTTTCATATTCTATGGGTTTCGGTAATCTGTTTGTTTGTGTACTTGTCTTCATATGTTTTTTGTTTCCGGATAAGTCTCTCCACTGTTGCAAATGTACATTCATCCATCGTAGGGGGCAAGTATGACGCCGGGCCACACACCAACTGATCCTGAGGCTTTTCCAGTGGTCCGATAAAGACTCTCGCCTCATCAGCGCACTCAAAATAAACAGCAGTAGAGGTACTGGAAGATGCTGTACCACATGTAGGCGGAGACAAAAGCAAACAACTGGATGATACACAGCCACACGGGGTCGAGGGTCATCTGCCGGGAAACTGCCTCCTTGTGTCCTTCGGGAGGGGGGAATGATCCTGTTGAGGGACGGATAAATACAAACTCGTCAGCATTTTTGCTCTTACGGAGATTTTTTTTTTTTAGCATTCTGTTGAACCAGGATGCCACAGAAGTTGTTGTGGTTTAAAGTTGAACTTAAATTAAAGTTTATTTTGGTTTAGAAATTTAAGAAATGCAATGTGGCAGTATGGGAGGAACCTCCACGATATTCTGTGCTCAAAGCATTTACCCCCTCTGCTTGCCTCATCGTCACATAATTTAAATATCAGCCTTAACTAGCTACTTTTGCCGTGCTACGTATTTGGAGTGGTTCATGAACAAGTGAAAAAGTTCATAACCGAACAATGTGGGCTTGTTAAAAAAACAAACAAACAAACAAACTTCTTTTATTATTGTTCGTAAACTAAACGGGGCTATGATATACTCTAGTCAGAAGCGGACCATGGAGGTTGACAGTGTGTCCTCAGATGTTGGTCAGACTTTGCCATAGGAAACACAACACAGAGGCTTGAAGCTCAGCAACCGGTTGCATCTGATATAACTCGCTATTCACTGTATAGTGCACTACATTTACTACCTGCCAATTTATTTGAGTGTCCGAACTCTGAGCGTGTAAATGCGTCCATTATATAATGCCCTCAAAAATTCCAGAGTGGAACGAAAAAAGTAGTGTCCGTGGCTTGAAGCTTTTGGAGAAGATGACGATGATGATGATGCTGCTGCACAACTCGATGCAAAATATTAAGTGACCGAAATTTAAATTTTCTGTTCAAGTAAACTGTTGACTGTCTGTAAATGAGGAAGTGATTTCCACAACTTCCACAAGCAGTTTTATGCCTCTTTTAAAAGACAGAGAAAATGTGTGCAATAGTGACACTGTCATTATAGTTTATATTTCAGTTTGACTTTACTAAACTGAGATGGTGAGACAGACCTGTGTTGTAGAACTGGGCCAGCAACTCTTCTTTCTCCACAAACCTCTGGTACAGCCAGTCAGTCAGGGCCTCTGCCTCCACAGGAACCTCTTTTATCGGGTACATCCTGAGGGAAAAGGGAGAGACAGGCAGAGAAGGAGAGAGATGAAACACAAAAAAAGGGTAACCAAAGCCTTCCTCAGTAGAAACCGTCTGCACCGATCCGTCGGGGAAGCTGCAGTCCAAACCCAGGGTGTCGGCGGGGGTCCCCGAGCAGAGCAGTCAATTTAAAACCAGAGTCTATTACAGCAGTCTGTGTGTTTGCTGCAGCTTCAGCTTGTTTTGGGGATTCATTAGCTGGCAGGCTTGTCAGTGTGTCGCTGGGTGACAGAAGTGCTGAGGGGAGTGGGACACTGGCAGGATACGGACAAGTCATGTGGCTCCACAAAACGACTGTTAGGAGTGAGTGGGAATAAAAGTCAGAAAAATTAGGACTAGAAAAGTTACATCAGTTTTGCTGTCAAGAAAGTGAGATATCAATGAAATCCTGACAAGGCGCAAAGCGGTCAGGCTTTCAGCGTTTTTCTACTCAGACACCGTCTTTTGTGTGTGGTTGGCTGCGGTGGCACGGTGAGGCATTAGTAAGGCAATAACTTATGATTAATTGATTTGTTTTTTTTAGTCTAAAGCAGGTCAACAAATAGCAAAAATACCCATCACGACTTTCCAGAGCCTTTGTTAAATTTTTTTTGTATTGAGTTTGAGAAAAGAACACAGGTTTAGTTGCTTTGTTTTGATAAATCGACGTTCAACTTTTTAAAATTATCGATGGGTTAAGATGAAAGACTGCGTTTGCTAGAAAATATTCTGAAAAGATGGTTGTAATATTATATGTTTTGTATCTCTGGTCCATTATACTTCTCTTGAATTTTTTGTGTGCATTAAAAGTAATGGTATCTTGTAAAAAAAAAAAAAAAAAAAAGTATGGATTAGCAGGATGATAAAGTTGTTTTATACATTTCTAAGATCACAAATGATCAACACGATGACTGCTGTTCTGGCTGACATTGTGAAAACAGTAGGAGGCCTATAAAAAGGGTGACTTTTACAAGCCATGAAGAGAGTGCTGATGAAATCTCATTTCTAGCCAGAAGGGGTCCCTAGTAGGCTGCACTCCCACACAGGCAGCTCCTGGTCACCTTCAAATAGAGGTTACGGTCTCCTCCCTCAGACAAGCATTTCCTCTGCACTCAACGTTTGCTCAATATTCCCCGCCGGATAACGTCCACAGTAAGAGTACATCGCTGCCTATGAGGAAAGCTGCTGTATGAGGGAAGTAATAAGCGATACGGTATTGATTGGTTAAGTGTTCAATATATCTTAAAAAGCAATCTAAGGGAAGGCAGCGGTTCTCCTGTCGGGATGATGTCTTTACGCGTAGATGCCGCCTGAGAAGACAGGCCTGTTTCCTCTGTTATGTTGCAGGTGCAAAAGTATGATGTCTGATGTATGATGCTCACACGATCACCAAAATAAAAATGTCAGTAATACGAAAATAGAAAATAATACTCTGATTATTAGTGGTACAAAACTGAGCTGAAAGCACTAGTTTAGACAGAAAATTAATCAGCAACTCATTTGATAATCGATTAAACGTTCATCACGTCACATCTCAAGCAAAAACTGCCAAAAATTCTTTGATTTGATCTTCACAAATGTCATTTGCTGCTTATCTTTGTGAGATGTTATAGTCATCTGAATATCTTTGGGTTTTGGACTGACCCCTTGGGCCCTGGGAGAATATATTGGGCCTTTTTTAAAAACCCTTCCGATGTTTTATTTATAAAATTATTGATTGATTCAGAAAATAATCCTCACGTTAATTGATAATGAAAATAACCAAGTATGGAGCTGCAACGATCGACATGTCGGTATGTTGATAATCGTATAATCGTACTTGTCATCTTTTAAAGCAAAAAAAGTGAAATATTTGCTAGTTCAAGCTTCTCAAATGTCAGGATTTGCTGCTTTTCTTTTATTGTAAACTGAATATCTTTGGGTTTTTGACTGCTGGTCGGACAAAATAAGGAATACGAAGACGTCCCCTTGGACTCAGAATATAACGTGCATTTTGTACCATTTTCTGACAGTTTCTTGACTAGATGATCAACTGATTTATTAACAAAATAATCTGCAGATTAATTGATAATGAAAATAATTGTTAGCCGCAGCCCTACTTTCCACAAAAGTGTATACAGGATCCCCTCAATAAAATGATCAATATAATGAAAATAAATAAATAATCAGAATAAGCATTCACGTAATAAATGTCAATGTGTTGAACAGATATTAAAAAGGTTCACCTCCTTGATGATTGAAATTTCTTCTGGAATAAGCCAGTACCATCTGATTAAAGGGTTTACATGAAGCACTTTTAATTCTCACTGAGCCCATATTCTGAATTTTATTGGTGTAAAAAGCTCAGCTACCGTCAGAGAGGACATTAGTGCAGATAGAGCCTCTCTACAGTAAAATCTTTGAACTGAAGCAGTCTGTATGTCCAAAATCAGGAAACAGGCTTTGGCCTGCTTATTCCCCAGATCAGAAGGGTAGGAGCTGAAGATTCAACGCAGACTTCCGTCTGGTCCGTATATTTTAAATGCAAATCTATGGACACTTCTCCTCATTATCCAGCGGTTCACTGTGCGGCCGTTGCTCTGTGGCAAGCCTGAACAAGGTCCTGTTTAAGTAAGGCAACTTTTTAGGTGCCCGGCGGCATGAAACTCCTGTTAAATTCACGAGAAAACTGACTTAAATCCACCACTTTCATCTGTCAAAGGTTCTAATAAAGCTGAATTTTTGAAGATAAAACAGCTTTGGACCCACAGCTACACCCGGCCCCGAGCCGCTCGGGCTGCTCAAAACTGGAGATAAGCTGCTGTGGTCACAGTGTGATTAGAGGTCAAAGCAGGACTTTCAACGAAAGCTTCTCCTACTGTGTCTGTGAATAGCAGGTATATTTTTTTGTTACTGATGTGCCATAGGAACCAACCACTACCACTGATGTACCTCAAAGCACTAAGGATAAAGAGAATAAGGTCAGAGAGAGGCTGAGAATAATAGACACATCAGTGCCCTTATAATAATAAGACTGATATTGACCAATAATAGGTGGACAGAAAGTAGTTATTAAAGCAAAGGATAAATCAAGCAGGTCACCCCTGTCCTGTAGTCCTGTAACTGCCTTCTACTTGCAGTGATAGGTGGCAATTTGTGGTTTGGGCTGGTTTATTTTTATATTACATATTTGTAGTTTATTTTTTATGTGGAAAATCTGGCTTTTTTTTTTTTCACAGCAATGGTCATCGATGGAGGCGGTGTCATTAAATGTAAGTGCATGAATGAATGATTATGTGTGTGATCTAATGTAACTTGTTTGAGCCCAGAGAGCATTTCACACCTGCCCCAGCATAGGATGCCTCCCAAAGTCCCTCTCTGCTCAGTCATGTAAACTGATCGCTCGGTAATCCTGGCAGTAGAAAAACTGGAACTGGCTTGGTATCGGAAGGTTTGTGGATTTAGGGCCTTGGATAGCAGGTGGCTCCCACAGCGCTTTCCCTGAGCTGAAATATTCGTGGTGAAATCAGGATCTTTTGGTGTCTGCACAGGCCGCTGAGGACAGTTGAGGTTTAGGAGGAGGTGCTGCTGATTCGGATCCACAGGAAATCAACACATCATGCTTAGATCGAATACAGTATCTTCCCCTTATCAGCTGCTTTCACTGGTTTATGAGTTATCTGTAAAAGTGGCTTCAAATTAACCACTTGCAGCCAAAATAAAAACAGCAGTTCACAAACTTCACAAACTTTTTGGGCTCCGCCTTCCACAGTGTGAGTAATATTACTATAATAATAATTATTTGCTACACAGAATAATAATAGCTATACACTTCAAGGATTTAAAATGTAGGTGAGAAGTTGTGTTCTAAGCGTGTGCAGATAACTTCTCTGGAGGTGATTCAGACGCCGGGACTCTACTGGCTGCTTACAATTAATAGGTTGTACTTAAACTTCAAGCTGCGGCCAACATCAGCGATCTCTTTTTGGCTCATACAAAAAAAAGCAGACTTCTATCAATCAGTTTAACATGTCGCTGCAAACTGAAATGTTACTATTAACGGCAAAAGCAAGCGGAGAGCCAAACAGTTGCTAGCAATGCTCTGCTCGGCTTTTGTTTGCAGTAGTGCGAAAAATGGTAAGCATTGCTCTACAGTGTAAATATTGTGCTGAGTGAGAAGAAACAGAGTATGGTGGCGTGTGTAACAGTGTACAGTGGTGACAGTGGTGGTGGTGGTGGTGGTGAGGACCTGGTGGTTATGTGGGCCACAGCAGCGCTCTTATTTCTAGCGTAACCCACTTGGCACCGGCCTGCTTGCTAACCTGACACCGTGGCGCAGAGACAGACAGCTGGGGGAGAGCTGCAGCTTCCCTCTTTCAATACCCTTCAACGTCCGACTTTTGCCATGTCTTCACCTGCGCTACAGGAAACAGATGATGTGCAATCTTACTTAGAAGTGATGCTGCAACTTCTGCGGCTAGTTCCTGAGTAGATGACAAATAACAATCTCAAATGTAGTTAACAGATTTTAACTGCAGCAGTTATTTTTTGCCACATAGTTATCCCTGTTTATTCATTAGGGGTACAAACAGTGTGAATCAGAAGGCTTTGATCTTCTGTATTTACTGCCTTGTTTGAACCATTTAGCTCCTGAGCAGCACTCATTCTTAAGATATTATTTTTCCCTCCAAACTTGGTCGAGAAGTTAATTAAATTTGGACTGTGGCTGGAAAAGTCGGTCCACTCAATGAGCCTCTTTGTAGGGCAGCCAGTCATTGTTTGGAGACGCTGCATGACCCCAAATCTCCCTGGCTGTGAAGTCTTGAGAAACAAAGAGGTGCCCTGGGAGGCCTGCGCTCAGGCACAAAGCTACAAAAGGTGAATATTGAGATTAGCTGCCAGTGTGGCTGAGGGATGAAAAAAATCCTCCTGTCCTGCTCCTTGTCTCTTTTTAGTTAAGATAAGGCTCCTCATCTATGTGCAATGAAGCTCCAAATCCCAACCTGCTGCCTTTGAGTTCTTTCTCTTGATTTTCCTCTGGAGTGACGCTAAAGCAACGATCAAACAAAGAATTAGTTAAATATGTTAAAGTATACGCAAATCCTTGTTTTACTTGTGCTATACGGGATCAATAATGATGGAGATTTCGTTGTATAATTTTACTTTTGTTGTCAATGGGGATTCCTGAGGGAACCACACACTCCACACGACTCTTAAGGGCTCTTGCTCGCAGAATGCCAAGAAGTGCTTATCTGCAATCAGAGAGAGGTTGAGGGACGGCAGGAGTCCGCTCGTTAATTGCTCCATTTAGTCTTTAATCTGCTTCCTCTGACTCAAGGCAGTCTGTGTTCCAGGAAATGGGTTTGGTGCAGAACAATGGACATGACACAATCTCCAATAACAAATGTAAAAAAGGCTCAGCCAGAAGGAGAAAAGTGGGGAAATCTCCCAACTTGTCGATAAACAAGACTAGTTGAACTGTTTAGACTTAAGCAATCTGCAAAAAAGGCCGAAGCCTTTTTTTAACACACAAATTGATTGTGTTTTGTGAGGTCTGTCTACATTAACATGCATGATCAACTTACTGCAACAAAAGATATTTTTACGTCAGTGACTGCTCCTTAAAAAAGGCTGTACATACTTGTGATTGACAAGGTATTAAATAACATACCCATGCTAGTTATCACATTCTTCTTTCAATGAGCTGTCACATTATTACTGATGAGGTTGTGTCGTACAAAGAATTTTGTTTATGTTATAAAATTAGAAACAACTGAGGAGCAATGAACGCTGTCACATGTGCACTAGCGTTCTGGCTATGATCAGTATTTTGGAGTGTCCTGTTTTGTGTTGTGCAAGTAAACACCATATCCTGGTTCCAGAAACCCGCATAAAGGCCTCATTCTGGTGTTGAGAAACCTAGACATACGAGCCGGAGCTACTCTGACACTAACCAGGATACTGCGGCATCCTAGCACCTCATCCAGGTTTCTGAACATTCTCCGTCACGTGTGCAGGTTCGTCATCAATGCAATATCATCAATATGAAATATTTAGTCAGAAAAACAAAAAAATGATGATGATAACTGATGTAATTAGTGCCGAACAATTATTTTCATTATCGCCGTATCTGCTGATTATTTTGATTAATCAATTGGTTGTTTGGTCTAAAACATCAGAAAACGTTGAAACAGAATGTAAGTGATGTCTTCAAATAGGCTTTTTTGTTTGACCAACAGTATGAAACCCACAGATATTCGCTTTAATATGAAATGAAACTGGGAAAAGCACCAAATCTTCATATTAGAGAAGCTGGAACCATAAAATGTTGGGCATTTTTGTCATCAAAATTTCCTTAAAATTATTTTTCTGTTTTTAGACTAATCGATGAATTGTTTCAGCACTAGATGTAATGATGACCGACACTGAAATGAAAGCAAAAGTCCGCAAACCATAAACTGTATTGTTGCTCTCTTTTTCCATTGCTGGTGATCAAATGAAGAAGCCAAATCCAATGGAGAGGTAAATGCAGCAGAGTTACACAGACAGAAACTAAAGTGAGTTCATCCTCAACTGCTGAGGCAACTCGGCCGATCAGAAACCTGGATGCTGTCATGATTATCTATACGGGGTTATGAATAACCAGGTTGCTCTATGTTCCATATTCACATCAGATTCAGAATATGATCCAAACCACTATGACATTCAAAACCACGATACTCTCGTGCATCTAAACATGGTCAATTATTTGTCATTTACTCCCCTAATACCCAGACTTTATCTTCAACAATTACTCTAAAAATATAATCCACTTGTGTGTGTGCAGGTAATCAGTTGCTCAGTAATGCCTGCGCATACGTGATGACATGGTAACTAAGCGGCTACAATGGAACTCCTTAGTAATGTACAACAAGTCTTAGGAAGAGACCCCGGTGTTTATTGTAAGTGTGTAAGACCAACAGACGTAAACAAAGAGCCAACACTAATTTAAACAACTACTGCAGGGAAAATCCAATCTCTGTCCTGGCTTGTGTGCAGTGACAACTTTCCCATGTTATCTGCCAATGTCGTAAAGCTATCACACTGGCAAAAGCCTCCGAACTCGTCCACAAAGACAGGTCGTTACATTCTGACCATTTTTCATTACCTGGCAGTCAAACAATCATTTGTAACTAGAGGTCTTTTAGAAGACATGGCGGATTTTCTGCTAGAGTTCTTGCATGTTAAAGAATTTGTTTCTCCCTACACAGGGGACATGACAACGGAGTTTGGATCACAATTTTCGGCACACTGGCGATAGAAAAGGCTGTGATATCAGTCTTCCTTTACGCCTGGTAGGATTAAAAAGTTTAACTCCAAAACACTGAGCGCAGTTAAACAAACATCCAAAGAGATGTTACGATTTGGCTCATTTGCCATCTAAGGGTGGTTTGACACCTAACTTTGTATGGAGGATGTAAACTGGGACTTTAATCTATTTTAATATTAATCTGCTTTTATATTGTTATTTGGATGTTTAACAAATGTATTATGGAATGTAGTTTTATGTCGTTTTTATCTATGGTTTTATTTTTTTGGTGCATTCCCTGCATTTTGGTAAATCAGTTGGTTGATTAGAATGGGAGCACTGTCATTTTCATGCTTTTATGGATGAAAGAGCTAAAGCTTTGAGCCTTCACCTGTCTGGTTTGGTTCAAACCAACTCTGGTGCTTTTGGCGTTTGGTCTGGTTCGCTTGGGCTTGGTGCGACAGCTGTCAATTGAACCTCCGGTGTGGACTAAACAACTGGACCAAGACCACCTGAAAAGGAGTTCTCAAGCCACTTCCAAGTGGACTCTGATACTGTTTCATTTGTGGTGTGGAAGCAGACCGACCACAGGACTTTAAATGCAAAAGCTTAACTACTATCACATCCATCTGCAGATTTGGAACTGTTAGGATAGTGGTCTACTGATCTGTATAAGTGGGATATACCCTATATTATTTTGTCACCACGGTAACACGTGTGCACTTCATCACAGGATTGTGGGGATTTTCCAAGTTAGAACAGCGGTGTTTTGAGCTTCTGTCCTTCTGAAATGAGTGAAACGTAGAGGTCGCACAGTAGCTATCCTCCCTTAATATTTAGTACAAAATGCCTCTTGTGCCATTTCTGTCTGTTCATCACCACTTATGAAAGACAAGGTTGAGCTGCAGTCTCGATCAATAATTTTCATGATCAGTTGTTTCTGACATCAGAAGGCTTAAATACAAACATTAGGAGTTGCATCACCTGTCAGTCGCCAGAATCTGATTTCGCTCATGGGTCCGTGTGGCATCGTGGACGAAAGATCACAGTAACCAAAACTGCCAGTCAATGTAACTTCATGATTATACTTTTCTGCCTCGTTTGTAAAAAGTCAGTGTGAACACGAAATGGAAGGACAAGGACATACTGTATCGTTTTTTTCCCCCTTGGTCTAGATTACATGAACCACACTACAGCAAACACCACCATGATTGATCTCTGTGTCGACGTGGCAGGAGCACACTTTCACCTTGTCACCGTGACCATAGGGCGCCGACAGAGTGTGGCTGTTATCATTTGAGGGCACAGGAAAGAGATTTAGGTTGTGGGAGGTGCCGTTTAGAGGTTAATAACTGCCTAGCTTGGGAGCCCTGACCTGTTATCTGTGCAGAGGTCAGGGGCCACACTGTCCCTGTCACAGGTGGATGTGGCCTGAATTGACTTGACAGTCACACAGATGTCAGCACACCCAACTGCTGTTTATGAAGGTTCATGTTTGCTTTTAGTTAGTTATATTTAGAAACATTTACTCAACTACTATACTTTGATAAATATTTACTGTACTTATACTTTTACATGAGTATTTCATTATTATGCTACTTTAAACTTCTACTCTACTAAATTTCAGAGGGAAAAAGCATATGTAACAGTATCAATCACCAAAGTTTTTCTTTTTTCACAATTGTGATTGTGATTGCAAACTGATACAGGTACCAGTGTTTTCTTTTTCCCACATTTTAAATCTGTGTATAACACTGCGTGGAACTCAGTGGAATCATTTCTATGTAATATAGTCCCCAGACTTCTGTGACACCAAAGTGAACCTATGAATGTAACTCGTACACAAAACACGTGACATCGATGGAGAATCTGTATTTGATGTGGATCCGACATGGCCGATACTCAATCTGGTTGAAAGTCAGTATCGGCCAGTTTTCAAAGCGAATCATCTAAAAGATCAACTTTTTCATAATTCTAGTGCTGCGGTGGTGCGTGATTTTGGAGATACAGACGCTTATATCTGGAATATTTCTTGAACAACTTGGTTTAAATTAAAAACAGGTTGAAGTATTCTCACCGCATAGAAAAAACAAGGTTCTGAGGACTACATTACAGACAGAAATGTCTTCATGAAACCCATTGTGTTTCAGCTCGATGAAACACCATGTGTTTCACAAACACTACCTTTTTAGCCTGGCTTTTGATTAGAATGTTTTATGACCATTATTTATTTAATGAAATCATTATTTTTCGTATTCATGCTTTTAAATATTTTCACCCTCTTACTCTATTTCATTTGTTGATGTCATTTATCTTTTTTACTGTTTTTTCTAAACTTTTTATTCATCTATTTTGTTATCTATTTTGCTTTTACATTTTTGTAATTTTTATTTATCATGTGCATTAGTTTCAAATTGTTTTATTGTGCATATTTGTACTGCCTAATTATCAGCTTGTGTGTCATCTGTAAAACACTCTGAATTGGACTAACCTGTATGAAAGCTGCTATACAAATAAAAAAAAGTCTGGTGATTGTAAGCAGCTGTTTGGCATTACAAATACTTTTACTTTTGTTATTTCAAGTACATTTTCCTGATAATACTTCTGTACATTAACTTATGATTTTAAATGCAGGATACTTGTAATGGATTACTTTTACACTTATGTAATACTACTTTTACGGAGGCAAATGATCTGAATACTTCTTCTACCCCTGGTAATGGGCTTTGAACTTCGAGGAGGATTCTGCGTCAAATGAAGTGAATATGGGTGGGGGATGTCTCCTATAATGGGTTTCTATGGTGACAAGTCCTCTGAAGATCCTGAGCTTTGAAAAAAGGAAATCTCTCTACTCTTTCATTATCCCCAGACACCATCTCTAATCACCGAGGCACTCATTACACTGACATGTAAAACAGCAGCGTGAGAGATATTGATCCTGGTGTGAGGTGTTGAAGGGACCTCAATAAACACTAATTGGTAAAAAAAAAAAAAAGTCAGAAATGTAGCGTCTGATTTGCATCTAGTAAGTACAGATATTGCATCTTTCGAGATTTTAGAAAAAAAATCTGCCTCATATTTAAAGAGGACGGTATGTATGGCTGGAAGGCACGCTCAATTCTGTGAGCGTGCCTTGACTCTGAAAGAAAGCCAGGTGCCCAGCTCGAAAGCATGCATGTGGTGACCACGCAAACTCTGGCTCCACAAATCATGTCGACTTTAAGATATTTTCAAAACAGCGGCTTTCAGAAAACGCACGCAGCGGTGGAAAAAGAGAGGAGAAGGTACACTTTAAACAAAAAGGATTTCAACGTATTTAACACCCACTACTGCCCTCGTTCGGCCTCTGTACACCCACCTAGCTCTCCCATCTGCCATTCACAGAGAGCTTATGATGCTGCAGTCTGCGAGGCTGAGATTATATGGAGAGAGGGCAGGAGAGACAGCAAGGGAGGGTGGAGCTGAGGGGTGAGGACTGGAGGCAGGGACAGGAAGAGGGAGGTAGAAGGATTAAAAAAAAAAAAAAAGTGCCGGGCGCTCAACGTGGATTCATCTAGAATATTACTCAATACTCAGCTGACTGTTTTGAAGCCGAGGCTCAGGCGCAATAGTAATCTACACAGCCCCATTAAACGGTAGCACAGGAGGAGGTCGGCGGTTTGTTATCAAGGTCAGTTCACATAGGAAAAGTCGGGCTGAGGCGGTCGCATTTAAGGCTCCAACACACGAAAATGACTGCAAAGGCTGATCGAATGCTTCATGTCTTCCGTTAAATCACACCACACAGGCTACAGTCATGACATGACAAGCCGACAGCTGACATACACCTGTGTTCAGTGCCTGCGAGGGAGGAAATAACTAGTCAGTAGTTTCAGGTTATAATCCAAAAAAGAAAACCGGAAGACACATGCTTCTAAAAAAGATTTCCATTTACATGCTCATCTGGTGGTTAAACAGTCTTTGCTGTTCTTCTGCTTGTAGGACAAGAAAAAAGAGGCAGAAGCAAAAAAATAAAATGAGATACCACACTAAAATGGTGAAATCACTGATTTGCTTAGCTGAACAGGCAGTCGGAGAGGTCTATCTTACCGACTGCCTCCACTGCAGATTCAACATGCTGAATCACCGATAGGGCCGGCGGCTGACACTCTGCTTGGTGTCACAGCCCTTACACTGTTTTTACGCTGTCCTCTTTCCTGCATTTTTTCCGATAACACCATCAATTTCATGAATTTTACTACAAACATTTTGAAGTGTTTTTTATTCCAACATCAATCGGGCTGGTTTATACTTAAATTTGCGTCTTGTAACGCTCCTCTATATATTTCCAATTTATCACATTTGGAAAAATAGTGTTTCAAGTGCAAACTGGCTCTTAGTCAAGACAAAGAAGATTTTTTTTTTTTTTTTAATTTCGATTTGCTCATGACCCAAGTTGCAAAACAGCTGAAAACCACCATTTAATGCCACAGACTCAAACAACTTTTGCAGTACAGCCCTTGAATTACCCGTATTCCCCGTCTGAAGTAAACTTGTTTTTGTCATTTTGTGGCAATGAAAAAAGAAACTTTCATGTAAAAGAGGTAACACCGAGCCAACTTGAAGCCTGATATGTACTCTCAAAACACTTCAACCAATGGTCAAGCAACGTTCATTTCTTCTCAATAGATCTTTTAAAACGTTATCCTGGTTATGTTGTCATTGTTGATATGATTGACGACGCCGTGAATGGTTAGCCGGACTGGTGAAACCTTTTTATCATCTGTGTGACGATAACTGACTCGTGTGACTCGTATTGTTCACGTTTCTCTTAAGATGCCCAATTTTAAAAGCTCAGCTATTAAAGTACTGTGTAGTGAAGTCTTAGCCCTCAAAATTCCAAAATATGCTTACAAGTTTATTTTTTGAAGGAAAGCTGGTAAAAAAAAATAAATAAATAAAATGCTGCACTCACTGTAAACTGTCCTAGACTGGCACAGCAGAGATACTGTTGTAGGGTGGCACGCTCGCCTAGCCGCCTCTCCTATCTGCATCACCATTTTGCATCATATTGCTCACTCCCTCACAGTGTTCCCTTGATCAGCATGCAGATTAATCTTCTTGTTGAGTCTGCACATGTGACAGCACAGACCCGACGTCTCTATGATCAGTGCCGTCTACACAGTTAGAACTGACTGTGCACACTAGCTATACGACCAACTGTGCCTTTAGCTTGGTTGGGTGCTTGCCCATTCGTCCCCAGGATGCAGAGCTGCTGACCGAGCAGGGGAAGGTGATTGTGAGGATGGCTGATCGGAGAGTCCCTGAGGTGGGCTGGGACTAGTGCATCGTCTGCTCATCTAATTAAAGACCTAATGAGTCCTAAGCTTTAGTCAAAGCGGGAAGAGAAGCCTCCTGAGACGGGCCGGCAGGCCGGGGTTCATAAATCACCCCTTACTTTGCCCTATCCCACCCCGCACACAAAAGTGTACACGCTGGACGAGCAGCGTCAGGCGGTTGTTCAGCAGTGCAAGTGAACATCGAGGGTCAAGATGACTTCTACTTGATGACCCCTGCGTGAGCCTTGATACGGCCCCCTTATGATCTAACCTGTCAAGACAATGCACAGAGGACCACATTTATCTTGGACTGAGTCTACAGAAAAATCTAATCCTGGCCCACCTTCATCATATCCTCCAGTGGATGGATTAGTAGCAGAGGGGAACCTGGAGGGCAGTGAGAGCAGGACAGCATGGAGAGGCAAAGCATTTGCTTTGCATAAGAGCAGTGATATTCTTAGCTACAGAAATAGGATGCTGATTATGAATACTGTAGCTTAGTTTCTATCCATTCCTGCATTTCCTTTTTTCCTTGTTGTCTATGAGAAATGCTGTTGCTGTTTCGATCAATTAAAGCAATCAATTGCTTCTATGTGAAATATGAAAAATGGCAATATAATTCCCCGGAGCCCAAGGTGACCTCTTCAGAATTGCTTGTTTTGTCCCACCAACAGTCCAAAACCAAAAAATATTTTGTTTACTATGATATATATTACAAAGAACAGCAGGTAATTCTCACATTTGAATAGCTTAAACCCATGAATGTTTGGCATTTTTGCTCAAAATGAGCTGAACTATTAACTGACTAATTTGTGGTGATCAGCTCATTCATTTTGCCAACTCTAAAATTATGTTTTTTATTAATGCATTGTATCAGGGACTGAAAATCACTCAACTCTCCCTTGTTGATGCTTAAAAATGTCACAACTTTTATGCAATGGCAGACCTGAAGTAAATGCCCTTTCTCTGCCCTGAATTCTGATTTAACAAGTTACGTTACGTTTTTTTTTAATGCTACTACAAAAAGCCTTATTCAAAGCTGACTCCTAACAAAGAGGGAGAAAAGCAAGGCTACATGTTGCATACATGAAGTGACGGAATGACTGAAACTTTCAACATGTATGGCAGATGTTGGGTCTTGTCACACGTGAAGGCACCTTGTTACCTCTTTACAGGTGTGTCCTGCTGACTCAGGTATGAAGGTATGCAAGGAGGGGTTTTCTGCAATGAACTTGCATTATCAGTAGGTGGACTTAAGATTCTGTGATAAGTTTTACCTCTATATAAGTGAACGCTAGTAAAGTGAGTCACATCTATAACAGGGAGTCTCAAAGTCTCTGTGTCTCTCAAACAGAAGTGACTCGTAACTCTATTATAGATCTGGGATTTGACTCCCTGGTAATGCGATTCCTCTCATGAAGAAAATTTAGATTTTTCTCTGGTTTGTTGGGAAGACAAGGACATGGGGAGGGCTATGAGAGCATGAGTGTGACATGAGAAAAGCACTGTCCCTCGATTAACTAATACTTTATTGGTAATCATGACCTGAAAGTCCCAATACGGATTTAAAATGTTTAAAACAATACAAGTCTACTAGGATTACGGAGCACTTTCTTCTTGTATAGCAATAATGGCTCTGACGTTCTCTCTCATGTGAATGACAAATTAGAGTTTAGGGGAAACTACGTTAGAACAAAGCTCATATGGAAAAGTGAAAAGGTAAATGTAATGACAAACATTACATCCTTACCTGTAATGTACATGTGTGACTGTAGGAGGCCTGTAGCCAAAGATCCAGGTCTGGATGTCCATGGGTGTTGCTTTAGGGTACGCTATGGTCACATCTATTACCCACTGCAGGCCTTTACGCTTGTTACCTGTCAATGGGAGAAAATACAAACACAGAAAGTGAGTTGGGAGGACAAGAAGATGCCCAGGGATACAAAAGCTAAAGCATACCCAAACTTCACTTAGTGTTTTTAGGTATGCCATAGTTAAGTAATCACCACAGTGACACACTACATGTTTACCTCCAATCAAAAAGGTTCAGAGGTCAAGATCGGTCTACAATACAGCAGCCCTGCAGCTGGTAGAGATTCGATGACATTTATATCGATCGGATGCATGCCATCCTCCCTCTTAAGGACAGTGTCTATGACAAGTAGGTGTCCCTGGAGATTTTCATATCGTAGCAGTGCAACCAAATGAAGGCTGGTTACCTGCCAAAGCCAAAGTCACTGGTGGAACACCAGCTGAAGCCCGAAGGCATACAGAATTTGGCTGGCAGCTACATTTATAAGTCACAGTGACAGAAACCTTTGTACCTCAAACGCTAGTCCTTCACAACACATTATCTTACTAATAAATTACTATAAAAACATACTTTCTTGTATTTTGTAGTTCTAATTTATTACCTAGAATTTATGGAAGGGTGAGTCAGGGAGGATAGAAAGATGGAAAAGGAAAGAAGAAGCGTGAAGAAAGTAGTGAGACAGGAAGGCGAGGGAGGACAGATGGTAGAGAGGGAATGCTAAATGTGATAAAATTTTTAGTCAGCTGCAGGGTGCATCTGTACAAGTATTTATGTACATTATGCAGGTTCAGCTTTGCACTCATCTGTACATAAACAGTACAAAATAAATTAAAATAAAAGGGCATGATAAGGCTAATATATCTTTTCTGCATTAAACCCCTTGCCTGCTATTAATCTAACACCTGCAGGACTGAGGTTGACTCAAACATTAATTGTGTGTGTGTGTGTGTGTGTGTGTGTGTGTGTGTGTGTGTGTGTGTGTGTGTGTGTGTGTGTGTGTGTGTGTGTGTGTGTGTGTGTGTGTGTGTGAAGTATGCTGGGACTTTGACTATAAGGATGCAGTGACTAGCCACAGTATGTGAGTGGGTTTCAGTATTGGGAGTGGTGAATGTTGAGAAACTTACAACAGGTGATCCACCACCCCTAGCATTGTTGAAAGGCATACTTCTTCACTTTGGACAGAAGTTACACATTTCCTCCTGCATTTCCTCCGCTAGTCTAAACGCGTCCCTGACTTGTTTATACCCTGGATACGCAGTGATAAAACTGATAACAACCGTAACATCTGACTGTGCAAACAAGCGCATTAACTAAATGCTGGAGTGTTCCTTTAAGCTGCATACTCGGCACAAGCTTGTCAAATGTTAAAGAGAAAACACCAGCAGCCTCAGTCGGTATGGACAAATCTAACATCAAGACAAATCTATGTGTCTGCTTGACTAATGTCACAGCCCGTACAGTCTGCTATCACTGTGTAGCAAGCACTTCCCCCCTCTGAGCACTTCTTTATGCAAAGTAAACATGCCGTGGCTTGTGTGACAAAGTGAGGCTAAATTATACAACAGATCAGCCGTGTTACATTGCACCCTGTCAGGGTCAACAGCGGTAAAATAATAAATGTTGCCAACAAGTCATAATTCCGACCCTTTCACGCGCATACAAAAAAAAAAAAAAAAAAGTGGAGCAGGGGGTGAAAGAGTGTGACAGAGACATTACCAAATTAGGGAAGAATAGGCAATTATAGTTTACAAACAGACTTCCTTTGATTTAGGTTCACAATGTTAATGCCAGTTAGTCCAGATCAATGACGACACCTTGTCGGTTACAGTTCCTCTCTACAAAACAGTAGCACCCATAACAACCAGCAACATCCAAATCATGTGGATCACTAGCCATTTGGAATACACTGGAGTTTGGCAATATTGCAATATAAGCCATGAGAAAATATAACTTTTTCTACCATTATAGATTTTGCAATGATGTTTATCCTGTGAAAGATATCTTCACTTTCTTATTTCTGGGTTTATCAAGCCATTGTTGGCCAAGCTGTAAATCAATGAGCACGAATGCTTTATGACAATATTGGATTTTTATATCATTTTTGCATCAGTGTTCCAAAGTAGATGATTGAGTTGTCAAGTATTTAAAATTGACTTGCAACATCCCTGACATCTCTACTATAGGACAATATATATCGATATCACAACACAAAATTACATATGTTATAGAGGATTTTATTTATATCACGCACTCCGACTGGTTTCGACCTCAGTCTTAACGAATACACTTAACTAAAATAAGGGTTTTAATACAACTTCTCTCCTTGCTCTGCCTAAGAGTGCCTTCAGAACATTTTTTTGGGTCCAGTTTTTTCACGTTCAACAACACCTTGAGGATCCCTGGACTTTGTAGATGTGAAACTGGGTGAGCACTTGGCCATTTCATTTTTATTTGTATTAGTCCTAATGTTCACCAACAGTTAAATGCCCCACTAAGATCCCATCTCGTAGGTAGATACTGTCATCCTTAGCTAATTACCAAGTGTCTGAATAGTAATTTCAAACTTTACTTTTTAAACAGATGTCTGTATACTGCATATAGTGACATAAAGTGTGTAACAGCTGCGTTAGTAAAATCTGCTGTCAAGTGTTTTTACAGTGCCTTTATAAAAAAGTAAAATATGAGATGTATTATCGGTATTGATATCTTTCTGCCCAAAGGGGGTCAACTTTAACTCACAAGTCTGATTTATAGTAATAATAGTACTAATGCTACTAATACTAACAATAATGATATCAGTCCCTCATGATGCCTGATGCCGGTTTCAGCTGAACATTCGGTTGCCCATAGCAACCACTCCTGACAGAGTTCCATGGCAGTTAGTTCAACTAACATCGTTCCATCCCCCATTTTGTCAGATCTGTGAGCAGGCAAATATTGACAACTAGTTTTTTTAATTACTCCCCAAATGTGCTTATTATTTCTAAATACTCTTTTTGTTATAGATATTTTGTGACTGATGTGTAATTTTTTTTAAATTTAGTTTGTCTGTGATCAGTTTAGTGCTAACCAAGCTAGCGGTCTCAGGCTAATCTGTTGCTAGTAATACACTAAGTAAATGTTAAATTACTGCTGAGCTAACTCGTGTATTTTCCTCCTTATACTTTTTCAACATGTTTGGGTTTTGGACTGTTTATTGGCCCAGACAAGACAGTTGAAGACATCACCTTGGGAAACTGTGATGGGCATTTTTCACACTTTTTAGACATATTATTGATGAAACGACTAACAGATTAATTGAGAAAATAATCGACAGATTAATCAATGATAAAAATAACCGTTGGTTGTACTTGTTACTGTTCTAATTCCATTTTACAATACTTTGGTTTAAATTTTATTTATGATATTGTTTTTCTGATAGTTAATCCCCAAATTTGTTGCCCAATCCTGTTTAAAAAGTTTCACAATTGCTTCCAGTAAAACCTAAATATCCCATTCCTTATTGGAAGTGTGTTTAGCCTGCTGAATAGCTGTGCATCTACACACATAGTGAGGGCAGAAGACCATGAAAGAAACCAGACCTTTAAGAATGCACACCTGTTTACTTAGTGTAAATTTGTTTGAGGGCTCTAACTCCAGATAAAGGAGCCAGAAAAAAAAGCAGCTGAGGCCCAAGCTGCTGGCTCATTTTATACCAATGTATAAATGACATGTTAAGCAACGGTACTGATGGGAATGGCTAGCTCCAGAGCTATCCCTGTGTGGGTAATTGGATCCAGATCTCTGTCCAAGTGTGTTGAAAGGCAGCCATCGTCTCTTGTGAGTAGCTGGCCAAAGAACAGGGCCCTGATCCAAGGTGTCACCAGTGCCCTACACGCTGTGACAAACAATACTTTAATAACAGCAGCTGTGGTGATTTAAAATGACATCAAAGAGGACATGTCCTTCTATAAACAGTTAGAGAAAGGAAATACAGCAGCAATTATCTGGCTCTCTATCATGCCACTCTGCAGGCCAATTACAACACTTCAAGCCCACACCTGTCCCGCCTACTAACCAAACCGTTGGGAAATAACCGCTTCTGATTGGTCGGTGCTTTCAAAACACACATGTGAGTCATATGCAGCCTCATTCACACCCTAAATATTTCACGGCTGTGAACTTTGCTCACCTGCCAATTGGTTCTTAACATATAAACTTTATCAGTCTTAGCTGCTCACAGTGCCTCTCTGCAGGCTGTGAACTACACTGGTGATCAGTGACCCATGTATTTGGTATCTTTGCTGCGCAGTGTATTCAGCCTAGGTGACATTGCATGGCTGATACACAGCAGCACACACATTTACATCAAATCCTATTTTCTCCAAGTGGCCCGTTTGTCTCTGAGTGAGTCAGCAAGCTCTGGGCACCTCTGCAGAGCACCACGGAGGGTCAGAGGGAGAAAGAGCCGGGTCTTTGATCAGCCAGGCGTGTGCACGCGCGCACATGCACACACACACACACACACACACGCACGCACGCACGCACGCACGCACACACACACACACACAGTGAGGGACATAACGCTCTTCTGCGTATGTGTGTGTTTTTTTTTTTCTTGCCCTAGGTTTTAATGCCATTAGCTAGATTCAAATGGAAGGACAGGCCCTACTGCAGCAACCAGCTTCCTCTCCTCCTGAGCTGCTGGAACAGAGGAAAGGACACAGAGATATATACATAAAGAATGAACCGGGATATATGAACTAAAGTATTGCACACAAAAGCAGGAAAAACATAATGTGCACTTAGAAATGCCTAAGACTGACATACCCTGAAATGTTCAAAAATCCCCCTTCCTGCCAGAGGTTGTTGACACTGATGAGATGGGTTAAGACTTTGTGCTAAATTAGCAGAAAAGCCAAAAACTAAAAACTGCACACACAGCACATAGTTTAGCAAATAAACGGCACTGTGCTCGTTGTTATCTAAATTCTATGACAGGCAATTAAGAGATACTCCTTCGATTGGACAGTCTGGCCTGCAGAGGGATAAACAGATGGCATCGTGG
This sequence comes from Xiphias gladius, assembly GCF_016859285.1. NCBI lineage: Eukaryota > Metazoa > Chordata > Actinopteri > Istiophoriformes > Xiphiidae > Xiphias > Xiphias gladius. Next base: position 9,304,387 of record NC_053403.1, on the reverse strand, counting down.
CGCTAGTGCTGAGGCAGTTGGACACAGAGCTGTGTTAGCAAACTCAAGAAAAGTTAAAGTCCTTGAACCTAATTCTCAATAATGCTGGTCCAAAGTCTCTCTGAATTACTATGAACACACCAAACCCTTAAAATGGATTTTGAACCAAGGCCAGGAGAGTCCACAGGGTAAACTCAGTGTGCAGTGTGCAGGGGCATGGGGGTCTGATTGTGTCTGTGTGTTTATGTTTATGGCTGTTTTAACAATGTAGTTTTTGCTGAGGATGGTTCAAAGAAGGAGGTTTACTGAGTTATCTGGATAATTTTGCTGATTAAAACCCTGAAAAAGTTTTTTTTTTTTTTTTTTTACAGTAGTCCACAACCTGGATTTAAGTGCATAATAGCCCTCCTTTTGAAACAAGGCCCGATCCGGGTAGCATGAAAAACATGCCAACATTTGTTTATTATCTTCACACTTGTTGGACTTTATGAGGGTAAATGAATGCTTAACATTCTCATATCTTGTGGTCATGTGATAAACATATTTTGGGAGAACATGTGTTTAATCTTAGGCAGCATTTTATTTTACGAGAGCCCTGAGGACAGCAAGATTTTGCATCTTGAGCTGATTAAAAATGAAGAAGTATATGCAATAGTTTACCTATATCAGTAAAAACTGATATAAAATGCAACCAACTAGGCTTAGGATGGATAGGCATAGTAAGGTATGTATTTTGACAGAACAACTGATGTTTTCCTTGGGGAATAAGGGGAGACCTTTCCCAGAAAAATAAGATAAATGGAAAACCTGCACAACAAACACCAAGGATGCTATCCTACCTGGATCTTGATATACTGTATCTAAAGGCAATATGGACATAAAGACAGTATAATTGGAAAGGTACACCTCACTTGGTTTCCATGCTTTGTTGATTTTTGTTTTCTCTTGTTTTGTCATCTTTAAGATGTTACAAACTAAAAGTGACAAGAAAAGGAATTTTCACTCTCAAAGCTTGTTAATTGCAGAGTTATCTTCCTGCTCATTGGCTGTATTTAGGGCTGGTCTCTAGACAGAAAAATTACTCTCCTGCAAATCACCACTGGGGTTTCAGGGACCTTGATGCAATTTCTGGCACCTCTGTGCATGTCACCCCTTTCTTCTCCTACGATCTTTACCACCAGTCACCTTTCATTTAAAACAGGATTCCCAGAGGACTATGGGACGCAGAGTTGATGATTTAATGCTTCATGTTTGAAGTGTGCTCTATCCCTGGCCCTCTAGCAAACTTAAAGCCACATTTGATCGAGAACTATTGTACACAATAAAGCAGCAGTTTGCAAACTCAAAAAAGCCTTCTGCCAGACGTAAAAATACAACATTCAAAGGCATTTAAACCTGTCTTCTCTACCTTCCTTGTCACATACTGTAATTTTGAGATGAGCCAAAGACACTTCCGTAAATAAACACCAGAACCTAGGGTTCAGACTTGAAAAGAAGTGGGCCTTTTCCTTGTGGTCTAATTCTCAGAGTTTGGTTGATTTTTACTAACTTTCTATACGTTAATTTTAGCACATTTAAAACTGTCTTTACCCCAAATGCACAGTGTCAGTTGTTTAAAAGCACCAACTCAGCTATATATGGCTATTTTGAAAAATGACACAGGCGCTTATAAAATTTAGCAATCCTTAGTCAGAATCACTCAAAAGAAGGACAAAGCCTCGGTGTGTGTATGTGTTAGTTACCTGTCTGGTTAGGGGTCCCAGTCTCACTGTTCACACTGCCGTTCTCCTGCTGGGCGGACAGGGTTTTCAGGATAACATGGGTGGCCCCAAGACGAGGCAATGTGACATGGGTCAGGTGGGGGAGAGAGTGCTTCTTAGCAAACAACTGGCTGGTTTCCCGCCGCTTGCGCAGGAAGCCGCCCTCGGGGAACAGTACTATCCACTTCCTGTCACGGCTGTGGTAGTATTTGTCTAGGTGATCTTTCAGGTAGACCAGCTGCTTGTCTCGATGAGCTTTACCCTGTAGGAACAACCCAAAAATACATTCAGACAACATAACTCAACGTCATGGTCTTACCAATAATTTGGTCACATAAATGGAAGTTCTCAGTGTAGTTACAATTGTTTCAAGCTCTTATTAGTCTAGAAAGTGCATTCAAATCAAGTACCATTATCTCTAACAGTTGGGGGGTATTTAATTATCCCAAACAAACAAGGCAGTTGAAGCTAAATGCTAAATTCATTAACTTGATAAGATGGATGGTTTTTAGTCAGGAAACAAACAAATGAAAACAAGCTAACACAAATCAGAACTTAGCTGCAGTAACACTGTGGGGCACTCAGAGCAAAATTAATGGCACGACTGAAACGGATGCAAAACATGATGGCCTTGGCAACATTAAGAGCATTAGCAGCAACGGGACGAGGAGGAGCAGGATTGATTTTTAGTTTGGTCTGGTCAAAAGCCATTTTAAATACATTAGCAAAGCTGGGCTGGACTGTGTGTGTGTGTCGTGTGGGCACACGTGCTTTGTCTATGTAGTTGTATGTCTTAAAATGGCTTAAACCACAACTGAAAGTCTTAAAATTATGATACATTTGCAAAAAAAATCTGCGAAGAACTATTCTTAGCTGCAGCTACAAAGTCTCTGATTCATACACAGAGAGACAAGAATTAGGTGACTCTACACGGCACAAACCTGTACATGACCTTGAGACTGTTACTGTGGTTTGACAGTGGTTTTGAGAGCCAAGCGAACTGAGGGAAAAGTAGCAGTCTGTGTAGCGGGGACAAGGAGAGCACTTCTACCGTCTACCCAATACCAGAAGAATATTCCTCTCTTTTTAAATTAAAAAAATCATGTTTTCCCTTTGGACCTGGGTATGGATTTGACTGTGTTATCAAGTTGATTTATCCATAGATGAAGGTGTTAGGCCACCTGTCTATCAAGCGACTAGCTTTGTTGCAGCCATGTTCCCACTGCCTTCGTCAAATGGAACCAAGGATATCCATAGAGACAGCCAAACAAAAGTCGCAGAGTGTACATGCTGTAGCCATTGGTCAGGGGAATAATCATAGCCAACATTTATTAGATACTGGTTGTAAATATACCTAAAAAGTACCAAAAAAAATGAGTGTCATTTATGTGCAGAGTTGTGCCTACAAAATAACTGTTTTAAATGTACTTTATTTAAACAGTGTCTTTGGAACAAACACAGCAACACTGACATTTTTTACTGTTATCTGATACCATTCAGAAAGTCAAAAAAAACTATCCCGGATTTTCTCTCCATTACAGCTGTTAATGCTGACTAAAATTAAATCTCATTCCTATAATTTTCTCTTGTAGGACCTTGTGTTTATCACTTGTTGGTCAGACGATTAGCTTTGACTCCTATCTAGCCGGCTGTTATTAAAAAACAAAAAACAACTTATGTTTCTATGTTTGTTGTTGCCAGATGTGTAAAACTGCACATTCAAATATGCACAGAGAATTACCTTACTTGCCAGCTTGACTGACTCCACAGTGAGGATTTTGTATAACTAGGTGGCTGAATTTTGAACAGAAAAACAAGCCAACAGCAGATGGCAACTGATATGAAGTGCATTATTTGAGCTCATTCAGAATATGAACTGTAAAATTTTGTGGGTTTGTAAATGCTTAAATGACGCCGCTAATTTTAAGGTTACTGAGTTTTGAAATGTCTAGAACACTTGTGCTACCAGAAAAAAACAAAAAAAAACAAACAAACAACAATAATAAACGCCCTGTAACAGAAGTAACTGTGCGACTGCCATCAAAGCCTGCTGGGTTGTGCTGTGCATAATGATGCTGGAGACGTGTCTGCCAGCCTGAGTGGACAGCAGATACTTGGGAGGCTGCGGCAGATGCTTGCGGTGCTGTGTGGATGTGTGAAGTATTCTGGGGAAGGATGTCAAGAATGCACACACACAAATGCCAGTGGGGATCACACGGGGAGGAAGATAGCAGAAATGAATGAGCCTGCTCAGGCCTTCCACTACACTCTGTCTGGCTCATGGTGCTTCACCCTCGGCACAGTGCCTGATTTGAAATTCCATGGCAATGCATTTCCATGACCCAAAAAACCTAATTCCCTCTTGCCATCATGTATCTGCGGCTCAAAAAAGTGAGAGGGGAACGTGTGACCTTTTTAATTGATTATTTTCCAACAAAACAAATGTGGACAAAACATATTTTGATATTAATAGAAACAACACGTCAGCAGTGCAGTCATTTAAGAGGAAGTACTGATATTTTTAAACTTCAGTCTTATGGGAGCTGCTGCCAGCGAGTCCAGCATAGTCACACTATGTGTGCACCTGCCGGAGTTTATGGAACTGTCGTGACTTTAACCAGCAGCCCCACTGGGTAGCTAATGCTAGCTAGCAGCTGTCTGCAGATATCAGACTGATGTCACTAAGCACAAACAGCAGGAACAGATGAACTGGTGTACAGACTTTTCTGCTCTACCTGTGCTGAAACTGATTATTAAAGTGAATGTCTGTACTGTACTTAGTTGAGGGATCTTAAACCAACAGGCAATAGCTGGATGGTTTTCTCGAATATGCATAACAAGGAAAGCCTTGTGGTGTCGCAGGTCTTTCATTATTCTTTTGCAGCTGTCTTGTGTATAAAATCCTACAAATATTTTTCAGTAATGTTATAGTTTTCCTGGATTTTGTAGGGAAAAAAATTGATTAAAACTGTGAATTGACCCTGAAAAAAAAAAAAACACAATCAGATTTAATTTGTTTGCCGTAATGTCCAGCCCAGCCTATATAGTAGATGCAAATGGGATATCCCATTAGTTTTTTGGGAGTGGATCCACCCAATTTAATGATATTCTCTCACTTGAAATGAATCTGCTTAACTTGCCAGTAATTTAACTCTAAAAACGTGCATGATTTTCAGGAATTCCCCGACCAGTGGGAGCCCTGTATGCTCGCTGTGTAGGCCTGTCAGAGCAGGCTGCTCTGTTCCAGCTGCCCCCACAACGACGGGTCAGCCTGACCCAGTGGGGCTGAGCAGCCCTCCCACACTACTGTCCGCTGCCATTATCCTTTTCTGAGGACGCCATGGCTCTAGAAAGCCTACTAACATATCTGCTGTCCAGCTGGGAAAAGCAGATGGGTAGTGCCTCCACTTTTGCAGAGCACTGTAAAAACAAGCCAGCAGTGGCTGGGACAATGAAAGAGTTAGATTATGATCCAAAGGTCTGTGTTTGTATCCTCAAACCTTCAGGGAGTAAAAACAAGGTATTGACAAGTGAGGGAAAGTAGTCCTTCATCTCCCAGCAACAACTGCTGATATAGACTTGAGGCTAATACACCAACTAGAAAAACCTGCTGCGCAGCTCCCTGGATGGAAATACATATACGTGTAGTCAATGTAGTACGTGCAAAGCATGTTAATGTTCAACTTATGATGGCTAAATAAAGGCTATGAACACAAACGCAAACACATTAAACCCTGCAAAAAAGTGAACCTGCTAAGACCTTCAGTGGGAATCGTGGATCTCCTACCTGTCTGATGAAGAAGTCCCCATGGATCAAGGACACTAGGCCAAAGTTAGTGTATTTGAACACGTGGTCCATCAACCACATCATTTTTCGTACCACCTGAAAAAAGGCAGGAGAAATAGAATGAAATTCTGTAACAAATCCCACACAATTTTACACAGTCCATCATTTTATTGTAAGCAATAGCACATGACTTGGACTTTGGTGCCAGTGGCCGAACCCTTATACTGCCTCCTCTGAGCACTTCCACCCTCATGATCTGCACCAATGCAGCTTTGGCTTACTGTCCTTTCAGTGCTAAGAGGATAAACTGGGCCAGGGATGCAGTTGTTGAGACGGATCATGTCATCATGTTTGTGCAGTGCAGCTCGGCAGCTCCAGTGCAGTGCACAGCCAATCTCCAGGATGATTTGTTCGGGATATCAGGACAGCAGGCTGCGTGTTTTTTTTTTTTTTTAAGATGGAGTCAAATAATTGATTCTTTAGTCGAAAAGTGAAGGACTTGACATTCGGTTTTGTCGGTTAATGTGACTTTTCTGTCCCAATATTCTATTTTCAAACTCAATTCTGCTGCTTAGAAACTTTTAGAAACAGAAGCTACTTCTATGTGACAAATGTGCATCTACTTAATAAAGTGTAGTGGCCCCATGTCAACCTACGTAATTATACAAGCAAATTAATAATATCGACAGTAAAACATGGACTTATTAACACTGTGGTAAACAAAGATTAATCAGTCCCCGCAGCTACAATCTGGAGTCGTAATCTTTGTAGTACACTGGCTTTCCCGTCTGAGCAGGAGTCTGCAGTTCTGGGCTGTTTACTTTCCAATCAGATGTCAGGTTTAAACGAATGCACATATTTCAAAATGTAACTTATTCTCATGTTTATAGCCTTATTACCACATAATGCGAAAAATGCACTTAGTAGTAGGGATGAGGTACAAAGAACCTTTTAACAGCTCAAACATATACCGTCAAGATTTCTCTCTCAGATTTCATGGCTCCACTTCTCTGTTATCAGTAATTTTGTATGTCAGTATGTCTAATTTTGCAATACAGAGGTTATGGTTGATCCATGTTTGTTATGTTGCCAGACAACTATGTGAACTCTGAACAATGATCAGTATGAAAGAATGCAAAGAAGCCAGCGCTCGAATCTTTGCACATCTGTTGTTGGCAAACTGCAGCATTGCTTTGCACTGCCGCCTGTCTCTACTGACTTGACTGTTTTGACTTGAAAAAGGTATCATCCCATTACTACGGCTCTCCCCTGGTCTGTACCTCTCTCCTGGGGACGATCCAAAAGTCAGTATGTGAAATGGATGAAACCACTGACTGAGTACAAAAAAATAAATTATAAATAAAGTTTCATTACATAATAATTGAGGAGTAGAACCTGATAAGTAGCAGTGTAAAATAATCAAAAGAGGAACCTTAACTTTAACTTGACCTTGTTCTCAAACACTTTGTACAAATATCATTTGGCTAAACAAAATGAAAATGGAGACACTGGCTAAACTTTGACAAATATTCTCCAAAACAAACATACTTAACTTGGGTTGGGTGGGATTAAGCGCAAAGTTTAGAATACTACTTTAATCTGCGGTAACAAAGACATGCTCAGACAGCAGCCTATCCAGGAAAATACAGGTTGTGCAAGCACCCTGCATGGCTTTCATTTATGCTGATGTCATGCCCGTTCAACGTTAATATTGTTACACCATATTTCCTCAAGTAGTGACTGGGGCCTTCATTTACCTCAACTGCAGAGGGTAACAGGCCTTTATTTGAAGCAGGCTTGAATTAGTTGCAGGCATTTATTTCTAATTCAATCTGTTTCACAATTATAATTTGTCATATTTTAGTACTACAAAGCATTGTTTTGATCCGCTTCCGTTTGCCATGTTAGAGTTACTGCATTACACTGGTAATACAAACAACACTTACTGTAACCATTTCAAATGGTCCTCTAGCCTTTCAGTAGGAAAAAACCTTTTTTTGCTTAACAGGGCTTTTATTTTGAAACATTTTCATCCATTCCACATGCAACAACAGCCGGGCGGGATTAAAAAGGACAACAAAGCAAATTGAATCAGAATGAATGAATAAAAAGGCCACTATTGTGTCAGTCTGAACCCTGTAAAAAAGTTATTACAGTTATTGAAATTATTCTCTTAAAACAAAGTGTATAACAGTAGATCACAGTATTGCCAGGCCATCTTTTCAAGAGATGGCTAGCAGTACCAGCAATTGCCATCTAAAAGTGTGTTCTTAAAAGTTAAATGTTAATAGACATTCCTATTTACAGCACAGTCAAATATCTACTAACGATCAGATTCAGCTGCAAGCAAAATCCGAACTCAAAAAATAGGATATTGCCTAACCTAAATCTACACATACGATCAATTTAACTTGTGTGTATGACCAGTCACATACTGGCATGTACATTATATGACAGGCACCAGGAGTTTATCCACCCTTGTTTTTTCCCTGGCCTGTATCTCTGGTTCGGCCTTCATTTGTTCTTGGCAACCACGCCCCCGACCGTTAGCATTGACACCCATATTTATTTGAGGACACATGGTATTCTTAGATTTCCTAAAAGGGATACGATGAGTTAATACATTTCTCTCTGTTCTTACCGTGCCCTTGTCTTGCAGGCACATCATGAGGGTGCACACATCTCCTGTGGACTGGTGGTTGACGATGACCATGGCTTCCTCTTCGGAGATGGGCCGTACATCGTCACCCCACTCCGTTACTGCAAGGCAAAACAGACAAAGTTTGGTTAAACAGGCTGTGCAAATGATTTTCTTTTTTAAAAGTGCCCCGTGGAGTTTTCTTAAAACAAAGTGTATAACAGTAGATCACAGTATTGCCAGGCCATCTTTTCAAGAGATGGCTAGCAGTACCAGCAATTGCCATCTAAAAGTGTGTTCTTAAAAGTTAAATGTTAATAGACATTCCTATTGACAGCACAGTCAAATATCTAATAACGATCAGATTCAGCTGCAAGCAAAATCCAAACTCAAAAAATAGAATATTGCCTAACCTAAATCTACACATACGATCAATTTAACTTGTGTGTATGACCAGTCACATACTGGCATGTACATTATATGACAGGCACCAGGAGTTTATCCACCCTTGTTTTTTCCCTGGCCTGTATCTCTGGTTCGGCCTTCATTTGTTCTTGGCAACCACGCCCCCGACCGTTAGCAGTGACACCCATATTTATTTGAGGACACATGGTATTCTTAGATTTCCTAAAAGGGATACGATGAGTTAATACATTTCTCTCTGTTCTTACCGTGCCCTTGTCTTGCAGGCACATCATGAGGGTGCACACATCTCCTGTGGACTGGTGGTTGACGATGACCATGGCTTCCTCTTCGGAGATGGGCCGTACATCGTCACCCCACTCCGTTACTGCAAGGCAAAACAGACAAAGTTTGGTTAAACAGGCTGTGCAAATGATTTTCTTTTTTAAAAGTGCCCCGTGGAGTTTTCTTAAAACAAAGTTTCTGTTTACATTCAGTATTTGTCACTAAAGCTCACTGTGTGTATGTTTGAGGCCTAACAAACACGATGAATGCATTTTCATCATGATGAACACCAAAATCCTTAATTTCCTTCAAGATTAATAATGTATCTGACATTATACATCTATCTACAAGCCAAAATGCACTGGTTTCACCATAAAATGTTTTTTTAAACTACAATTGTTGCTGGGAGTTTGAAGTCTTCAGACTTTTTCCCCTTCTCCATTCACCTTGGAAGCAGGAAGCCAGAAATCCATACTGAGTGCATTTTTTTCCTCCCATAAAACATTTGCAAAGGCAATTTTAAAAATATTTTAAAATCATACGTTGGTTTACATCCATGTTTGCTAGCTAGCAGCCTTCTTCTTCACTGCCTTTGTGGTGCAATGCAACATTTCTTGGTGTGTTATCAACACCACCTGTCAATAAGTGAAATAATATAAATCCATGTACTTATGTCGTCCTCATTACCCCATAGTGCTACTACTGGTCAAAAACTCCATAGGGTACCTTTAAATAGAGATCTCAGGGAGTGCATACTCGAGTCATTTTGGGGAAGGAAGAAAAAAAAGAAAAGAAAAAAAAAACGAAAAAAAAAAAACTCTTTTCTATCATGTTCATGTAGGTCCGAGTCCGGCAGACAGTTTTTTTTTTTTTTTTTTTAATTCAACTAAGTCCAGCAGTTCATAAGAGGTTAAGAAAAAAAAAAAGACACTATGAAAAGACTATGCTACAGTGTTTTGAAATCTTTTTGAAATCACTAATCTGCAACTGGATTTGGATCTACCTCAAAAACTCTTTCCGCCAAAGTTCATGGAAACTATTAAACAGGTTTTAAAAAGTTAATATGCAAATAAGTAGAACACAACAGGGCCAAAAACAAACTGATTTTCGAAGGCAGCTCCTAAATCCACAAGTATCCTGTAGTATAATTATCTCTACTTAATATCTGAAGTTGCACTTATGCACTCTTTTCTTTTTTTAGGTAGCATTAATTTATTTTTAGTAAAGCACACAGCAGGTACTTCACAAAGATTACAGTCTGAACAGCCTCAGTTTAAAGACGTAATAATCAGGCTTTGTGTCAACACGTAACATTAACAGCGGACTTGTTGGTATGGGAGCTCCCTGACTGAAATAACATTTTGGATAAGCAGAAGGTTACGTCTACATACTGCTAAATCAGGAGATTAGGTTTATTTGCTTGTCTGGAATCCTTAAATAATGCTTTCTTCTTCAGTGAAACAACATAAGGTGTCCAAGTACAGCTGAGGACAGAACCCGTGCTTTGCTGGCTGTCAAAGTGATAAAAATAATACAAAGCAAAATATAGCTGCAAGCTGCCGTTCTTTGGGCCAAGTAGAGGCACATCAAGCAGGGTACACTGCACACAGGTACACTGAGGTCTTATCTACCCACAGAACAATTCTGATCAGACAAAAATCTTGTAGAGATATGACCTGCTTCCTGCTATAGATCTGCTTCCTGAATATCTCAAAACTGCTGGAGGAACCACAAATTTTGCTACACATGTAAGACGGTGACAAACCCTCATGCTAAAGTCACCAATGAGAGCAGTCACTTCGAGGCCACTAGTCTAAGAAGCTAGCGCTACTTCTGGCCCCAAACTCCTCCTGGTTGAAAGCAGTAAGTTAAGCCATAAGCTTAGCACATAAATACGGGTCCATATATCTCTGTTGAAAATGTCAAATTCAGAAGAATAAAACCTTGAGGATAACCTAAAAAATTATTACTGTTTAAAATGTTGGAGTTCATGGGGGTTAGTCCGATTCAGTAGCTGAATTTCAAATTGAGTAAATACACTCTTTTTTTAATTTTATGACTGAAAATGAACACACTGAATTGTATTATGAAATCAATGCTGAATCGTGTCAGAACTGCTTTGAATTCCTTTCTTTCCTCTACAAATGTTTCTGTATTACTTTTGAACTAGATCATGAACCATGTATCGTGATACGTATTAAATCGTCTGAACAGGAGAGATGCACACCCCTTAATGATTGGGGATAATTAAAAACGGAAAGGTTTTGAATTGGCCTTCATTATGTGGCAAATCAGTGAACTCTTGCTACTGTTTTTAATTCTCAGTGATACAGTGTTTCTACTTGACAAATGCTTTCAACCCAACAATGACCAGTGTGTCTATCAGCAGCTACAGGAGTGGATCTCCAATGGCCCCGCTGCTCTCTCTTCCCTGATTTACATTGTCAGGCCTCTATTGAGAGCATACAGGCTACTTCACTAACCATTCACCTGTAGCTGATTGTTGACGGGAGACACACAGGAGCTACAACAAAAGGAGGAAACGCATCTCGAGTGAGATGAAGGGTGACAACAATAGCCCTCCTGGAGAGCACATAAGCTTCCTTTGCAATTTAAAACACACTTCAGCAGCGCTGTATATTAACAGAGAACCAAGGAGGTGAAATATTCAGCTGGGCTGCAGTCGTTTACTGGGAATGCCCACAGTTCTGGGAGGGTCTAACAGCCTCCATTCCTGTGTCATGCAAATGAGTGAATGAACCTTTCCTCTCTGTGGGGGAGTTAACTTTAGGCTTTCTGGCAGATAAAGATGAATCGGAATTGATTTTACACACCAAATTTCCCATTTAATTAAGCAAGAACATGACACCAACACAATAGCAGACAGCTGCAAAATACACAGACATATTTGGTGCATGACAAAATGTTTAAGGGACGGAGAGCAAAACAAGATTGTGCTGACATGCTATATGACAAATTTCCCAATTAGTCATATAGAGACAAAGATTTTTTCAGGGAAAAATTCACCTTGAAACAAAAACAGTGATTTTAAAAAATACAACTGGCAGTGTAACTTACAATTCTGGGATTATTCTGTTATTGAGTGTTGTTCTTGTCTTATTTTTAATGGATGACTTTCCTGTTACACACAAAATGATGCCACATTGTGATGGGGGATAATAAATGTCAGGTTCTGTTGTCAGTCACTCTGAATCAAAGAGCAGGATCACAGCAACACAGAAAAATTAATCATAGCAGAAGTTGATATGGTGATTCCTCCAGCCTTAACAGACCAGAATGCAATGCAGCTAATGTTTCAGTTCACTTAAGAATTATACTCCTTTGCAGACACACGCACACACACACACGCACACACACACACACACACACACACACACACACACACACACACACAAAGCTCTGGACACCACGAGCGTCTTATTATGCTACTTTCTGGTCCACATGAAGTCTGTTTTATATGGACCATGCGTGGTTGGTACCCTTGTGGCGTAGTGGCCGTCATAAAAAATTGGAGGGTACATGGACACCCAAACCGAGCCTCGTGTACGCCCTCTGATGACGATATTTACGTCACTTGGACCTTTGCGGATATGGAAAGTATAACACTAGCCATACTGTAAAAACTCACTTTCTTGCTCTTATTAGTTACTACTCTGTCTTTGTACCTATCAAGGTCAAGCAGTTTCTTTGGAGTCAGTCAAAAGCCATTCTGGGAAATGAAAGAGGTCATGACACAAGGAGTACACAAAGATAGCTCTTGGCATCCATAACAGTAAATTGCTCAACACTCATTTAAGGGTGGATTTTTTTTCTTTAGGAGCAGTGGCCTTGGCACAGTAAGTGAAAAGAGTAGTGAGATCTAGTTGAGCAATAGCACAGTGTGCCATATGGTCACAGTGGTGGGAATGGCTGAACGAGACTTATCTTGAAGATGGATTGAAGCAGACTGGGGCAAAACACAGTGACAAAGGATTTGTCAGTGCAGCACACAACACAAGTGTGAGGCTAAAGAATCAAAAAACAATACATTTGATATACTGCCTGAATAGAATGACTGCCAAGACCTTGCTGCTGGCAATATGGCCATAAATATCATGATATATCAAGGTATTTTTGCCATAACAATATCCATGTGTGGTGGAGTTTCTGCTCACAAATCTCGCGATTGATGGAAAAATGGAGGATCTGTCACAGCAAACAGAGCCCAAAGAATCGATTAACGTGCTGATTGTTGTCTCGATTAATCATTTTATCTATAAAAAGTCAGAAATTAAAAATGTTGATCACAGTTTCCCAGAGTCCAAGGTGATCTCTTCAAATAGCTCGTTTTGTCTGACCAACAGTCTAAACCCAAAGATATTCAGTTTACAATGATATAAAAACACACAAGCAATAAATAGTAATTTTGGAGAAACTTGAACATTTCTGGCATTTTTCGTTAAAACACAATTAATCGGTTAATTAATTAATTAATTTATTTATTTATTTATTACAAACGAGTAATTTTCTATTGATTGACCAATCTAATCATTGAAGCTCTAATCTTAGCCTTAAACATAGTCTGAAAACAAAAACAAAACAAAAAAAATAGCCTGGAAAGTTAGAGTTATTTAACCTCTTCTACAGTATAGAAATCGCTCCTTTTATAAATCTAACTCTCCCACAACAGAGCAGACAGAAAACTAACTTTGATTTCAGCCATGTGCGTTACGTCTATACGTAGTCATGATATAAATATTTGAAAACATTGCAATATTGTTCCTATCACATCAAGTTTATACCACTATTATGATGAACAATATGATAGGTAACACAGACTTGCTGTCAGTGTCTCATGGCTCTCGGGGGAGAGCTTGGCTGAGCTGAAAGGGAAAAGTCTGATGTTGGTTACTGAGAATATGGGATTTTTCAGCTTAATTTCACAAGGTCATCAAAAAATGTTTTCCAAACACCAGCATCAGGCTACCGGTAATAGATGTGACCTCTGACTGCATCTTCAGGGAAGCTTTTCACTGACTGTTCCACTCTCAGGAACAGAAACTGAAAACATTCTTAATTACCATGATGTCTGACACCCACAATTCTAGGCTCACTTTACTCGGGGAAATAAGAGGTTTGCTGAAATGAAACTGTTAAAATCTGTTCATCGTGTCAACTATGAACGTACCACGTGGGCAGATACCCAAATACAGCAGGCCTTTTACGTTATAAAGTATGCAAATATGTAAGTGTAGACTCCACTGAATGAGGATCTCCTGTCATACCCCGGGAGAAAGGCAATTCAAGAAACCCATCAGATTAACCATTTTGTATATGAAGCATAGTAAAATGCCAAGTTTGTTATTACATTTGCAAGCTTGTCTCATTCCACCTGGAAATTCAACCCACTGTACCTGCTGCTAGCTATTCAGAATGTTCGCATTGAGATTTAGTCATGTAATGCCAATGCACACCCCGTTTGTTCAGCAGTTCATTAGTAGATATTGGAGAAGACACTCCATCGCTGCAAGCCTGAAAAATACCTGCAAACATTCAATGCAGGAAGCTCCCACTTGCTTATTATGGTTTAAAATATTATATTACAGTTACAGATATGACAGCCACTTAAACAGACATTTGAGGATGTTATTGTTGTCTGGTGTATGCATTGACTATGCGAAATAAGCAGCCACTTCGTAATCATTGTTCATTGTATGTTCTCGAATGCACTTGGACACATTATCTATGCTGTTGCCTGGAGTCACAGGATGTTTTTGAATCTTTCAACATCACATCCTCACAAGGAGAGCTCCATAGGGTTAGAAAAAATGATTTAAAAAGAGGGAAAGGAGGGGGACAAGTTGTTAGCATGCTCAATTTAGGCCTTGGTTTCATGCCTCCTATCCTCAGAGAAGAAGATCAATCCCTATGAGGGCGGGAATCGAGAACATACTTCTAGAAAAATGACAATTCTGTGACACTTGGACAGGGGTGGGTGGGGTGTACATACCCTGAAGGCAATGTCATTTCATAAGGAGCGTGCCTTCATGATCGCTGAAGTCACCATTGTTGCGGGAGAGGCGCATAAATGATATCACAGAGATGGGTCATCTGTCAGATAGAATTCATTAGGGAAATTGTCTTTGAGAGATGACACAGTTAGCGTAGCAGGATGACAGCCACACTGCAGGCACAGTTTCTAATCCGGTATCGGTGGTCAGCTAAACGGTGTACTGCTGACCTTGCTGCCCAACGCTATGCCTCTTTCCCCCTCTCTAGAGGAGGAGAGAGATGCTACAAGGTATGCAGCTCTTCCTTCACAATCGTGCCTGTCCACACTTAAGTACTGCCGAAAAGAAAAAAGAGCTTTGCCACACAAGACCTGTGTGGCAAAGCAAAGTAGAGAGGTGAAATTTTAACTGACAGTTAACCTAACCTGCATGTCTTTGGACTGTGGGAGGAAGCCAGAGTACCTGGAGGAAACCCACACAGGCACAGGGAGAACATGCAAACTCCACACTGAAGGACCCTAGTCGTTAGGCAGGTTCGAACCCAGAAACTTCTTAATGTGGGAAAACACGGCTAACCACTTCACCACCAGGCTGCCTTTGCTCACAGTGTGCCCATGCATATTTGGATTATGTCGAGCATTTCTTAACCTTCCCCTGTAGCGTAGCTGGGCGCTTTCTGAATCGGCCGAGGTCAGCAGGGAAAGAAAGGCTGTAAATCCAGGTCTCGTTCACAATGAATAGCAGCTGTCGCTCTCCCAGTTTGTTGAATACATATATGTGAACGGCTCATAAGAGTCTTCAGCCATACTAGAGGCCAGGTGAAGCTGTAATGCTCAGCGTAAAGAAAATGAAACTGTCTGATACATAAACCTAAGTATTGAATGGATTAAAAGTGAGGAAACCGTCCAAAAGACCATGAATGTCAACACCCACCTGCATGGCAATCTCGTCAACAATTTGAGACATTCAACTCTGAGGCACAAATATCATCCTCACGGCATCAGAAGAAAAGTCAGAGGGTTTACCAAAGTCAGTAGGATTCCTTTCCGTTCCTTTGGGAACCAGAAATATAACTCCACAAAATATCATGGCAATTCAACCAATAGTTCTTGAGATATTCAGTCTGGAATACGGTGGTGGGCTGACCAACCTTGCTGTCCCCAGAGTTACCCTGCTCATGTGGCTAGGCTAGGGGCAATAGTGTCAGCCACTCTTTTGGAACTGTCCAACAGCACAGATGTCTCTAAATATGAGAAAAGTCTGAACAATGCCCTGAAGGCCAAGTCATAAATTGGGATTAAATTGTCTAAAAATGGCAGGCTATTCAGCATTTACCAAATATGTAAAACAAATATTAAGGCCATGGTCTAACAAGCCCCACCTCTTTGTCGTTAGCTGCCAGTCCGTCAAGCTTTCGGAGAGAGCATGGAGCCCACACTGTAACTAACTGCACTCCCTGAAGAACTGTTTGGAAAAACAAAAACGCCATTTCAGAGAGAAACAAACAGAAGGGTTTACAGAATTCGTTTGAGGGATATGTCCAGGATGTCCAACTGATTCGGCAGCAAAAACACATTAAAAAGTTAAAGACAGAAGCTAAGCCTACAGATTACAATGTAAAAGTGAACCACCGCATCGCCTGGCAATTGAGCGAGAACGACTATTAAGTTAAGGAGCAACATGGTCCCTTTAAAGCAGGGTAGGTTCACTGGTAAATCATTAAACAGGAAAAGCTGCATGTGTATACATTCAGTATAACTTCAGTAGCTAGCGTAGCATAGAAGTAAAAGTTAATGACTGATATGCTGTACTCTGCTAATGCTAGCTCCGGAGGGTTTTTGCGCCCATCTGATCGGACTTACTTTGAGCGGTATCACTGTTACATGTGCCCCAGGCACAACATTTGACCATGACTAGTTTGAAATCAACAAAACCAACCTGAAAATGATGAAAATTCCAAACAACTGCCAGAGAGTCTATGGAGCACAGCTGTATAGTTGTCGGAGCTGGCTGTTGCTACGCTATATCAATTACATCACAACACATAAATATTAAAATATTGATTTACCACATCATTACCCAACAGTCCTCCTGTACACTAGGGAGTGAAACATCAGCCTCAACGTATGCAAACATGTTTCAGGGCCTCAGAACAAAATTGATGTTAATTCCTATTCATGCTATTGCCCTTTCAGCTGGACTGGAGCTGCAGGGCCATTATTCTACGCTGGTTCGCCTCCTTCACTTGTGCTACAGGAAATGACTGCATCTGTATTTAGACCTAGATTATGTTTTCCTTCACTATACACATTGAACTTTTACAAAAGTCTGTTGGAAAGACACCAAAAGTGTCCTCTCCCTAAATAAAAGCCTTCAAAAGTGCAAACAACTAATGGTCTCAGAGCGGCATTTTCACAGTAGATTCTATCAAAAGATACATGTTTGCATCTTATTCTTGCAGTGCTTCTGGACTTTCCTTCTTTGCATCGATCACACAGACCTAGCTCACAGATTAATCATTCAAAGTACCAGGAATGTTCACTTCAAAACAGAAGACTACCAGCCATAACTTGACAAATATATAACGTATGATGGAGCTCACTTAAGGTTCATAATATACTGAAAAGAATCATAAAGACAGTTCAGAGCAGTAAAGGCATGTCAATCGAAGATGATCTGTGCACACCCACACAGTTCACAGAACAAGTCCAATCAGCTAAGTAACTGATAACCCTTCATTGGGCATGTCTAAGCAATAGAGAGGCTTTAACAGGTGAAGAGCAGTATCCATTTTAGCTTCAAAGTGAGATGATCCACACTGGATTTACCCCAGCCCTATAGTACCTACTGCTTAGCACACCTGAAATCTGATCACTCCGAAACGTTTACAGGAACACTGAAATCCAAGTTACCAAATACATATAAATGTGTCAAGCTTTTCTCCGGATTTTGATGAACCTTACGCTAGTTGGATTTGGAGCGACAATGATTAGCCGATTAACTGATCAAAAGAATGCTAATTTGCAACTATTTTGATAATAGATTAATAATTTTAGTCATTTTTAAAAGGTAAAAAAAAAAAAAAGAAGCCCAACCAATTCCCTCAAATGTGAGGATTTAATGTTTTTTTCGTCATACATGACAGTAAAGTGAAAGTCTTAGGGTTTTGGACATTTGGTTGAATAAAACAAGTGATAAAAATAAATCACCATCGACTGTGAGCAATTATAAAGGAGACTTTTACCTACTCTCTGATATTTTATAGACCAAACAGTCAATCAGTGATACATTAATTGATAATGAAAATAATAAGATGCAACCCCAGTTGTTTTATTTATTTATTTAAAAAAAAAAAAAAGGTGGGGGGGCACTGTTGCATCTAAACACCTAACACTGGTCTCTGGAAACTCTTCTATCAACACAGAAGCATTTTTGTCTTCAGTGATGTATGTAGTAGTAATTCAGAAAAACAACACCATCATTTCACTATTAATTCAAGTGCAGATTATTTTCTTAAGTAACTGTTTGGTTTATGAAATGACGAAAAATGACAACTACAGTTTCCCCAAAGCCCATTTTGACATGTTCAAATGGCTTGTTTAGTCAGACCATCAGTCCAAAACCCAAAGACATTCAGTTCACTATCATAGAAAACTAAGAAAACCAGCAAACACTCACATTTGAGAAACTGGAACTACTGAATATTTGGCACTCCGATTATCCAAATTGTTGCCAATTAATTTTTTGCCGACTGAATAATCACTCTAAACAATATAATTTACATGTTGGTCAATTTAAGTGGAGGAAAGGCTGGATTATTGCTTGTCCATTACTAGTGATAAGATGGAGAAACCAAATCTATGCAGTCAGTGGTGAAATGCAACAAGTCTAACCAAATTGGAATCATCATCAACTATTGAGATTTATGCTGCAACAAACGATTATTTCCGTTATTGATTAACGGTCTGTGGTGACGTTATTTAATGTTTTGTTTTGTCTGAGCAACAGTCAAAACCCTAAAAATATTTGATTTACTATACTGTACTATATAGAACCTGGAACCTCTGCATTTTTTCCTTGAATAATTGAATAAACAATTAATTGATTATCAAAATAGTTACAGATTAATTTTCCTTCAGTTGACTGATCGATTAATTGAAGCTGAGCTGGTATAGAGAGTAAAGAAAACTTCCAGAGATAAAAGATGACTGTGAGGACAGTAGACAGATCAGAAGTCTGTATGTCTGTTATATTCACGTATACACGGGCATAAATAACCAAGTTACTCTGGCCATACATCCCATTCCTGATATGATCAAAGACAGGGAACATCATTTGTAACTAGGAAACAAGTGCGCAATGTCTCCAATCTTACAGTCACCATCTTCGATCTCTTCACAGGTCCAACGGACCACCCACTCATAGAACATGCAATAAAAACCTAATCCTGCAATCTTTAGTGCACCCGTTTGTTTCCACTGCTGTGTGTGTGTGTGTGTGTGTGTGTGTGTGAGTGTGTGTGTGTTGGTGTGTTTGTGAGAGAGACAGTCTGATCAGACCTCATACAGATGCACTGCTTTTGTCAACAACAGGGAAAGCGGGTCAGGTCGAATGGCCATACAAGCAAATAACCACGTAACAGTCATTCCACTAAACACAGTACAAGAGCGTCTCTTAAAATGTTTTAGCTCGGGTGGCTTTGAGGAAGCTTGTGTAACTGTCCAGACACATTGTTTTTATTAATTCCAGGATGGTTCATACTTCACACATGAAGCTGACAGGTCTCTGAAATGTAGTTTTCAAATAAGCAAGAATCATTTTTGCAAAGTGGGTTAACAAACTGTAACTACCATAACTTTTTGCAGGAACGACACAGTGAATCTGTGTTGTACTTCTGCAGACAAAAACCGAACGAACGCACAAAAATAGAGCAATGTACAGCATTTAAGTCAAAATACGCTGTTGACTGAAGAAAGGGGCATCAGCAGAACACAAAACTGCACAGCGGTCATACAACTGTAGTCTCAATAATGAGATACAAGTACCTGATGTTAGCTGATGTTACAGTGCCATTATATAACAACATAAAACACTGTCGGTTTGGGAAAGCGGTTTATGATGCACTGCGAAGTGAAACGGTCAAGCTAGCAGCTGAAGTGAAGCTTATTAGCTTGGCTAGGGTCAGCCTGCTCTTAAGTGAAAAGAGTATCTTCAGTAGGGGTGAAGCTCGGTTGTTTTAGTTTTGGATAAAGAAACACTTAAAGCCATATCACTGGGGAGCGGTCTGACCTTACTCACTGAGAGCTGAGCTCAACTCCACTAGTTGTCATTACTAGATTTCTACAAGAATAACCGGATGAATATCAGCGCACTGAAGACTTCCTGATTTCCTTTTGCAGCTACCAAAGAAAAGTCTTCTGTCTGAGGCTATTTGCTTCATTGCTTCTCACAGGTTAACCCGCCTGAAGAGTGGTTTAAACACCTTCCTCTGGTCAAAAAATTACAGCCTGTCTTTGATGTTAAACTAAGAAAACCAACACCTAAAGAGCAAATCTGATCTTGTCTCTTTAGTGCTACGTTAAAAAAACAAAAAAACATTCTTGTACACACCCCTGTGAATTTAATTAGGCAAAACATTCATCAGTCCTGCTGTAGGCCTGCAGGATGTAGCTCTCAGATGAGATTCAGCTAGAGTTCAATAAACATTTAATGATACCCACTTGGGAATAACAGAGTGCATTCACCTCACACTCCCACAGTCACACTAACCATCTAATTAATGATACAAACAAAGCCTCCATTTGAAGTTGGAGATTTAACTTCTGGTTCAGTTTGGGGGTCAGGCTACAAACTTTTCCAACAAATCCTCTGCAAAATTATTGTATCTTTTGTAACAAATTCACCCAATGATTAAGAATATACAGAATACGGCAGCGTGTGGTAGTGATAACATGACCTATGTTATCTACAAAGCACCATTGTTCTTGCCTCTGCGGTGGAGGTGATGCAACATCCTTCATGTCTGATAGTTGACCAAAGCTCAGCTTCCAGACTGTAGTGTGTCATGCTGTGAATAAGTATTCATGTTTCACTGACATACATCTAAGCTTGAGTGCAAGCGCAGGCTGAATAAAACAGCGATCCAAAAATCTATGTTCCATCTGGAACAATTTTAACAGAATTTAATATTTGCCTATATGCGCGTCATAAATAAAACATGCAAGCAGCTAGGATGAGTCTGTACCTTTACATATATACATACATAATTTACAGCTGTTACTTGGAAAGAATGAGGGAAAAGATGTACTGTAAAGCCTCTTTCACACTGGAAAAAAAAAACCCCCACTCAAACCCATCTAACATCTGGCTTTTATCTTCAGCGGGAAAGGGTACGATCGGCATTCATTCCCAGGTCGAATGACTCTCCAGTAGGCACAGGTATTTAAATCGGCTCCAGCGCTGATGGGCAGTGATGGAAACATGACACCCGTCTGGACATGCTAATTTTCGCCCCCTTTTCTGGCACGATGCTATGACGCGCGTTGCCGTTGCGGACGCAGGCGCGTAATAGCCAGGAAAATTTTGTTGTATTTCTTTTTTTTTTTTTTTTTAAACAGTCTACTGGAACAACATGCAACAGCAATTTTGTTCTTCGTATGCAACACTGCAAGATGCAACACTGGCCAGAGAGCGAGGTGAGAGTAAGTAAGTAAATGCTGTTAGATAGTCTCTAGCCTCCATGCTGCTTTCTACTGTTTACTAACCCGGTGCATTCGTGATGTCGAACATTACACACCAGGGGGAAAAAAACAAAACAAAACAACAACAACAAAAAAACAGGAAGGCAAACTTGTCTACTTGCAATGAGAAAGGGTTCAATCACTTTTTTTTACTGGGTTAATCGGTTTAAAAACCCACATATACGTGCTAATTTTGGTGTAAAAAAGGTGTAAGTGTGACAGTAACGGTGTGACCTTGGACAAAACACAACGCTTTCGAGTGGTATGTGTTGTCCAGATTCAAAGGTCATTCACACAGTGCAGGGAGCTGGTGGCTACACAGGACTGCCTCGTGAGGGAAAGGTAACAGGGTTAATTCACCCACCCTTGTCCCAGTAGCCTTGAGTGCAGGCCATAACACTGATGCTCGCACATTCTGCAGGTCTACTGCTACTGCATGCTGACCCGTCGGCTGGAATTGTCTATTTAATGTTATGTTTATATTAATGTTAGATTTTATAACGCGGGCATTTATTGTTCTGTACTAATTTAGTGCTCAGATCTCGTGTTCTGTCAAGTCTGTTCAGTTTTTTTATGACGTGGCCAGTATCTGATAGCAGTCTAAACAAGTCACATGTGCCAAACAACAACAAAGATTTAACACCTGGCATGTTTGTGCAGAAGTATACAAATAAAAATCAGGGCATTTTAATTCAAGTGACAGTGCATCATGCTGCTGCTGCACTGCATCATACTTGGGCTTATCTCTGCTTATGTGTGTCTCTTTGTAAAACGCTTCTTTTGTTTGAGTCTGTGTCTTCTTTTAAGTTCATTCTAAGGCTCTTAACTTTGCGCTCACATTGCCCTGTGGCACCATTCGGTCATCTTTTTTATATACATCACATGGGTTTTGCTGCATCGAAGTTACATTTAAATGACTATGTAGCCTGATACCTCACTTTTCCTTAATAACTGACTGATGATCGACCGTATCTGCAAAAATGCATAAATTCTGACATGTCTGTTTAGACTGAGGTCACATTAGATAAAATCTGGTTTGTGTCAGAATAAGGACCAAAATCAGCATTAAAAGAGGTTAAGTTTTTCAGTTTTACACTGTAATAATAAAACAGATACATGTCACAGAGACAGAGAATATATATAAAAAAAGAAAAAAAGATTTGGACCATCCCATCTGCTGTTTGAACATAGCCTAAAACACAAAGCTAAATGTACAAATGTATAAAAAATTCAGTATTTGTTATATCTAATTGTCGAAAGTAAACAGTCACCATTCACGTGAAACAACCGTAAGGTAGCTCACTTCCAAACACTTTCACAGGTCCTTAACACATATTACTCAACAAAAGGCCAGGTGTTCTATAGGCTGAAAGCTTTGCATTATTAATCAGTGCGCCTTGTTGCTCCCCATGTTCACCACTTAGCAATTTGTAAGCAATTGCTCGCAGCTCTGTGCAACCAAACACCACCAACAGCCTGAATCACTTCAAGATATTCAACCAGCCAGCTCAGAGGAATCAACAAATGCTGACGATATCCCACTGTTCTTCTAGCATGTGGGTCAGGAAAGTATGTTTTTGTACTTTCTCTGTACAATTACAAAAAAAAAAAAAAAAAATCCTGCGCCTTGACTGTATTTAGTAAATCAAAAAAAATCTAAGGCCGCAACTAATAATTATTTTCATTATCCTTTAAGCTTGATTAATTGATTGGACTATGAAATATCAAAAACTGGGAAATTTCACATCACAATTTCAGGAGCCCAAGGTGATGTCTTCAGATGTCTTGTTTTGTCCAATCAAAAGTCCAAAAACACAAAGGTAATTCATTTACTGTCATAAAGGACAAAGAAAAAGCAGCAAATCCTCACATTTGAGAATCTGGAACTAGCATATCTGGTATTTCTCTTCAAAACCGCCTGAAACAATAACTCAGTTATCAAAACAGTATGGTTAATCAATTATTTGTTTTGGCTCTTGTAAATGGATGCTAGATAGTACCAGATTCACAAAAAATAAAAATTTGACCTTGTATAACTACACAAATGAAAACAGACTAAGCAACGTTTTTCAAGGTAAGTATGTCCTTGGTCCTTTGTACAACACAAGAAAAATATTGAGGCATGATTTTGTATATACCTTCACAACAACAGTAATTGCTGTTTAATAATATGGGTTTAATCGGGTTTATATTTTTCCCATGAAACAGCTGCTTATCTCTGTGACTCGAATGTAAATTCATGAAGCACAGACAGGGGCTGGGGTGCAACTTAACTGGTGTCAGAGCAATTTTGTGCATGCTTACGCATCAGTAAGCTGCTACCATTAGGTCCAGCGTCCAAAATATATCTCTGGATGCAAGGAAGCACATGGAATAATGGCAACGGTTATGAATGACACTCTCTCTTACCTGTGTAGCCTGCAATCCAGCCCCACGAAGACACCATGGCCAGCAACCATTTGAACATGATTCCTTCAATGTGCCAGAAAGTGGAGCTGTCCCATATTCTCAGTGGCTGGAGAAGCAGCAGGTACAGGCAGTAGGATGGGATGGCTACACAGTTGTTGAGGAACATAAACACAAAACGGATCACAGACTTGAGCAGAACCCAGCCCAGTTTGCCGGCCCCGTCCAAGAGCTGTGCCATTCTGATACACACCGTCTGTAACAGAGACACAGCAGCCGTTACCGTCTCGGCTCGGCTTGTTTGACAAAAGACAAAACGAGTCATGTGTGTACATAACGTTATCCTTCCTGTAAACAAACGGACTTGCCCCGAACAGGACACAAATGCGCAGAATGACCCAACGTTGTGCCATACACCGAGGAGAGGGTTCGTCGCGAACCGGTTGAGGGTGAGGCTATTTCACGGAATTTAAATGAAACCCGCGTAGTGGACGCTATCCTCTGATTATTATTCAAGGGGATTTATTCTGGACCGTAGCTGTTTGGTATTCGTGACCGCCTGAGAGGTGGCTGCCTAGCCGTACCAGTAATGCATGCAAAGACAGGACCATAAAAGGACCAGTCGAAAGGGACGTGGTCGAGTACTTCTTGACATGCTAGCTAGCATTAGGCTGAGTTAGCATAACATAGGGGGGGGGCAGATGATAAGAAACGTGTCAAGTGACACAACCTGTCGGGTATATCATTTTTGCGAAACATACTGCCACATATAATAAAGGTAGTCATTAAGCTTAGAAGCTGAGGTATTTTGTGAGACGGCACCAATTGTTAACTCGGGCGCTGGATGTCTGCAGGCTGGTGCAAAGCCCAATATTCCTGTGTTTCATCCAGAATATAGCCCGACCCTTTGATTTAGTAAAAGTCCGGTAACTCGTGTTACTCACCCAATTAATGTCACTGAAGCATCCAAGGACGGTCGGTGATGTAGCTAATTGCTGGAGCGAGATCAACTGTATCACGTGTAGCTTTCCTAAATGGTTAAGTTAGCAATTTTGCTAGTTGACATGGTCCCTCTCTATCAAACCCAGGGAGAGCGGTGGAAACGTCCGCTAACGTTACAACAAACCCCGTGAGGTAAAACTGCAGCTGCACCCATTTAGCTAACGTTATCCAGGGCTGCTCGGGCACGGTGTCTCCCGGCGGGCACTATGAGCTCGCTAGCTAGCTAGCAGGCAGCACCACTTGAGCGTCGCTGGCTCCATCTCAGTCGGAGACACCGGGATAAATCCACCGATGCACCATCATCATCATCACCACCATCATCATCACCACCACCATCGTCGTCGTCAAGTTAAGCTAGCTACTGGGCTCCCATTAACGAATATGAACGGGAGGCGGTCCGGGCCGGACCTCGGATCAACGCTGCAAGTTAGACGAACGCTACACAGAGTACACACGACGTATGCACATCAGTATACGAGGCAGAGCGATCTTTCTTATCTCGAGTGGCAGCACCCGTTATCTTCCTCCGGACTCCGATTCACACCGCATCAGCGCACACAAAAGATCCACACTGTGAGAGAGGAAACCAGCCGCATCGCCTTCAAAATAAAAGCTTCAGTCTCGGTTGAGTACCTTTCCATGCACGGTTACTGAAATTAATGGATGAGCTCAAACACTTGATAGGTTATGAACTGAATACAACCTAAAATAACTAATTGTATTAATATTTTATTTTGATATTTCTATTTATTTGTATGTTTAAAATAAATGGATAACTGATTGTATTTTTTTACATATATTTATTGCTTTGTTTTTATTTTATTATCTATCTGAGCTTTATGAATGTGTTGTTTCCAGTTGTGGAAAAAAGTACTTCAAGCTTTTACGTGAGTAAAGTAGCAATACCACAGTTTAGAGACACTCTCTAACAAGTAACAGTTTTTTAGTATTTAAGTACTTGAGAATGCAAGTAAAAGTACAAAACGCAAAGAAGTATTAGCATCAAAATATATTTGAAGTACCAAAAGTACAAGCACTCACTATACAGAATGGTTCATTTCAGAATAATATATATTATTTTGTTATAATTATTGATTAATTCATGTCTAAGAATCACAATAATACATCAGAATTCATTTGTGAATCATATTTTGTTTTAATAATTTGAATCTGCAAAGTAAGACATTTTTAAAGCGACCAAATAAATGTAGTGGAGTAAAAAGTAAAGCATTTGCCTCTAAAATCAATTGGAGCAGAAATATAATGTAGAAAGAAAATGGAAATACTCAAATTAAATACAAGTACCTCAATTTGTACTTAAGTACAGTACTAAAGTAAATGTACTCAGTCACTTCCCACCCCTGGATATTTCATGTGAAGTTTCTGTTGTTTGTTTAATTTTTTAATAGTTTAGTTAGTACAGTAGTTTATATTACCTTGCTTTTCTGTGCCAAATGTTGGACTTGGTCGGCAAATAAAGATTTAATTGCTTAATCAACCCGCCTTAGTTGATATTGTACTTTAGTAGAGCAAATTCCCAAACAAACCTGCAAATAACAGACTTACCATGAGCAACTGTGAACCTGAGCCTCCCATTTACGAGGCTCCTTGGCAGTTATCCACTTTGCCCCACTGAAAATCACTAATTACACTATGAATTTGTAGAGAATATTAACTGAATAGAATAAATTCTTAAAATGTTAAGATGGGTGTTAGACCATTATTCTTAATTTATAAATTGAGTTTGTCAAGGTGCAATAATGTTAAAGCAAATACTACTATCGTGTCAGCGATCACAATATCCTTAATTTGTGTGAAATCGTGTGAAAAGGGGCATCTAACGCAGAGTTTACTTTTGCCAAATGATAAACCTGAAGAAAATCATTCTGACTTTTAATTAAATAGGAATTTAGAATTGATTTCCGTGGTTTTATAGTAACTATTTTTTATTTTGAAAACCACGTGCGGAAGTTCCAGTGTCATTCCCTCCACCTTGACGCTCTTCTGCTCACCTGACGCCAGCCTCTAGCCATTAAGTGCGCAAACTCGCAGATGTCAAGTGCTGATGGTTTCTGTATCTGTGCACAAGAAACTTGTTTTCTTTTTGTGACTATATTTTACGACTTCATCTTAAATCATCCGGACTAATTCACCGCGGCAAATTATTTTCAGATTAAATCACAAATCATCATCATCATGTTCAACATCATCATCAGTGTGGGTGCGTGAGTTCCCCGTTAAAATCAATGCAGTTACTTGACTTTAAGTCAGAAACAGCATTGGCTACAGAGTTTGCATACTTATTAAAGTATGTTTAAACTATGACATGATGTAGAACTGGTGCTTCACGACTGTTGGTGAAAATAACACGAAAAGCCTAGGATTACAGGTCAGCAGGATGATGTAGCCTACTGTGTAAAATTGTCAAATGTAAATTTCATCTAGTGGAAATTGACTAAATGCTGACCATTTAACGTTGTGATTCAGACAAGTGTGGGAACTGACATCGCACAGATTTTAGGACTCTTCAGACAAAGATGTTCAGTCGATGACTTCGTTCTGCCCCCTGATGGCCCTTTATGTTACTACAATTTAATTAGAATAGATGACAGTAAATCCAAGGACATTTAGTAATAAATTGTCCGGGAGATCAGGGCATGCTTGACATATGATTGGATTAAGACTATGGAGATGGAATTTAAAGCCATTTTCATTTTCTTGTGACCAATCTCCACTTTCAGGTTATAGAGAAGGCCAGTAATGTGTTGACCAGTATGCTGAAACATCTGCATTATCCGTTGTCCGTTACACATTTTAGAAGGATTACACTCAATGTGCAGCAGTAAAATTTATATCTGGTCTTTTAATCACTCAAAAAAAAATATTTACATATTCAGTTTCTACAAAACAAGAGGTCAAACACACAAGCTAAAACAGTTTTTGACGGTAGAGAAAGCATCAAGGACACATTTCCTAGAAGCGGGTGTATGCTCCCCTCTGTGGAGCAGGCTGGGCTCCACCCTGCTGCAGCTGGTGGCGCAGCTGCTGGGAGTAAGGATCCTCCAGGGACTTGACTGACACGGTCGTCTTGGGCCCCGTCTTCCACTCAGTGCCACTCTCGTCCACCACAGAGGCCTCCACGTTGACGGTGTGTGTGCCCAGGATGGAGAAATTCAGCAAGAACTGGGTGCTGAAGTAGTCGTTGTGGGGTTCTACCCGCTGCTCGATCTCATTCGTTTTAGTGTCTAGGGGAATCTGAAAATTACAAATTATTGGAAAGGGATAAAAATAGGGGAACGTTATTGTCAAAATGTCTGAACTACCGTGATCTGTGGATAAATAGAGTTTTCAGCTGTGTTTTTAGTGCTTGCATGAGTTTAGAATATCAGATAAAAGCTTCAATACATGGAACAATGAATGATATATTCAGGAGAATATAATGTATATTGAGAGCACATAAGAATGGAAGAGAGGATTTTTTTTGGACTTCAGATTTCTATTATTTTTTTAAAATAATAATCAATAATCAAAGATGAAGGCAAAAAAACTAATGCATACCTTGTAGTCAGGCCCCGTCTTGCTCTGGAGAACTGACGTGACGTTGAGACAGACAGACTGGATCTTCCTGAAGAGTCCTGGAGTCGAACCATGCTGCACTACACCCTCCACTTTTAGAGTCAGCTGCTGGCTGCTCTGCACTGGGATCGGTTCACTCTGTGTTCGCGGGGATGGAGAGAGGGCAAGCTGGAAAGAATAAAACACATATCTGGATTCGTTTTTTTTTTTTCAAGAGAGCTAAATAAAGTCCTATATAGCTGCAAATGTACTGCCTGTCTCCATGATCACACCGCCATATAAAATGGATACTAAAATGATTATAGAGTGTGTGTTCTCTTCTGTTCCTTTGCATTGTACAGGAGCTGCTCTTGTCAATCACCTGTGTGCTTGCATGTCAACCTGTCCTGACACTGGTGTTACTGAAACAAAAAATCCTGTACTTGTAGTGTGTATGTTGGTGCAGTGAACTTGAGGGAAAGTTTAGGGGGTTTGCTAAAAGGTCGCTCTTTATAAGGTCAAATAAAAGCATCTGAGTTATAAAAGGGAGCAACTTTCTCATTCTTCCCTTTGTTGATGAAGTGATTGTTAAAATTAAAAGGCATCCTTTACACTTATACGGTCCCGAGGATATGTAAATCCAATAAAACTACACTAAGAGGACCCGTCAAGCGTACTGTTTTTATTTATCGAGTGAAGAGATGAGCGCACACAAATCGTATCCCTCATATATTAGTAATACACACATTTACTTGGCAGGAGATAGAAAGTAGTGTAGTGAGCTCTCTGTCAGTCATTCTTAATTTTTTACACTCCGTGTGTCATCTGTAATTGCCAATTAGGATGTCCATTTTTTTGTCGCACTTTTCTAATTAAAGTGATTATATAATGAGTTACTGTACCTTAATGCTTGTTGACTGGAGCTTTTGGAAGAAGTACCTCTGGAAAGACAGCGGGACCTTGAGCAAAGCTATGACGGCATCACAGAGACAACCTGTATGCTGGAAAACAGTAACGGCAAACAATACTTTTACATTATTGACGTTATAAGCAGGTCGCTGGAGCATTTTATTTCATTTAACCAGGCAAAAGTCTCGTTGAGATTAAAATCCCTTGAAGAGGACAGCAGTAAAACATTGCTACGACAATTAATGTAAAAAATACATAAACCGACCAAGATAACTGTCACACACCTTAAAAGAGAATAGACAATATCCAGTTAAGATGCATATATGCATCTCGACACATCTATATACATCTTTACATACAGGAACAAGTTTCCAGAACTATCTAAAATAAAGTAAACACAATTTAAAAGCAGACGCTAATGAGTGTGGCAGTAGAATAAGCTTAATTTAACAACTTCTCTACTTGCAAATCTGGGCACCCTGCAGCAGAACTGTAAGCATAAGTAACTTAGCAAATGCAAACTTGGTGATCATCAGGCGTTCCATGTCAATCTTACCAGGTATGAAACGGGGGGGTGTTTCTTGGTGAGGCCCTCCACTTCCTCCAGCACGTGGTTGAAGACTGACATCATCCGGCGCTCGTATTCACTCTCCGTCTGCACCGACCCCAGGGTGCCGTACTCCTGAAAACTAGATTACAGAAACGGAGGGAGACAATCTGTTACAGACAAATGTCTGCCAGGAGAAAGCCTTCGGGGGATGTGTGCTATAGTGAAGCACTTTCGGTACAAAACATGAAAAGCCTTTCTAGCAAATTAAATAAGATGCATTTATTTTCATTATGATGTCTTGTCCATTATGCTAGCTGGTCACAGCATAAACACATTCCTTGAAAAACTCAATAGAATGCATATAGACTATGTTCAGATCTTTTCCCACTCTTCACTGACAGTCTACCACGTAGGATCTACATTTTCTCAAGTGCAACACCAGTGAAAACCCTCTAACCCAAGGACATTAATAAAAGGTAGAAGAAATTTTCCCAGAAGTTTGTGAATAAAACAATAAATCTATGATAAATTTAATTTAATTTTTTTTCTAAACCGCAAAACAAAACAGATCACATCTGTTCACCTTTCCGGACTCCGAAAACAACTCTCACCTGGCCGCCTGTGGGTCCAGAATCAAAGCCTCTATCACATGGGAGACAAGCAAACAGCTCTGTTGTTGTCTGGACGGACAGTTAAAGACAAATACTCCACAGCAGTGAAAACGGATGAAAAACACCGTGTGACTGTGATGAGACCGAGGCATGTTTAAGGATACAGCTCCACATTACGCAGGGTGGCATAGTCAGCATCAAACGAGGACTGGTGTAAATCAGCGTAGCGTGCTGCAAGACTTCTGAACTCATCCATGCATACCTTCATCTGGGGGGAAAAAAAGAAAAGGAAAAAAAAGAGAGTTGGACACATAAATCCTGGACAATGAAATAGAGGTCTACTCTGGGCTGTCAATTCGCACCTGCCTCTTCCTTCAGTCGATTTGTTCCAGTCCCTACTGGCGGCCAAAACCAGACAGTTGCGCCATTTTGCCATCTAATTTCCCCACATTCATTTTAGGCTCTGACTAACAATGTGTGTGAAAATTCTCCTCAAATGCTACTTCAGTGAAAACAGGACATCAACGAGGACTTACAAACTGATTCCAGCTAGCAATCTGGTGAGCATGTGGTGCGCTACAGCACATAAACAGAAGCCTATTACAAAATATACAGTGACATTACATTACAATGTGACTGCCTGTAGCTGTGAGAAAAAGGACCTATTCCCTGCAGGGTTCCCACCCCGCATAGACCAAACCTCCGTGCTTTACCTGCAATGAGATGCGGCCGCAGCGCTGCAGGTCATTGCCTGAGGTGAGGGCGATGGTGGTGGCGATGGCAGGGGGGGGGCTAGTCTTCAGGCTGTTGCAGGTACAAATGAGCTGTGACAGGGCTTGTAGGGTGTCGATCCGCAGCTTAATGAACTCGCACTGGAATGTAAGTGGGCTCAGAGGAGTGCTGGCAGCCTGGAGGGAGGGATTAATCAGAGAAATGTACATAAATATCACAGTTAAGTTAAATAGTCACACGTCTTGTTGAGTTGACCGAAAAAGACGCGGTCAGCTGCTAGGATAAAGTTAATCCATTGACAGTTTGAGATGCTGTGAAGTCAGCTTCAACAGCAAGACTCTCCAGATTGACTATCAGCTGCTTTAAGCATCCTGTCATTGGTGAAGGAGGAACTGCAGTAATGTCTTTTGACAAGCAGATGCCCGGCAGTGAACTGACTGTGAGGGAGGCGATGCCCTTTTGGTAGGAGCGCAGGGCCTCGGCGATGGCGCTCATGGCTCCGCTGTAGTCTCCGTCCTCCACGTGACTCAGGCACTGCTCAGCCTGGGAAAACTCCTTCAGGCTGTTCAGCCAAAAGTAGAAGTGCTCTGATGCCACGCGGGTCCGCAGACTCTGGTACAGCTCGCTGGAGAACTCATGGCATCCCTGCAGATTAATCATAAAAATTTTATGATCCTGTTTCAGGAGATGGATGGCTCTTCGTGACACCATTGTGCTAAAAAAAATAAATAAATTAGGGATTTGTTTACCATGCGTGAGGCTTGCCGTGCAATGCGGTACACCGTCCAGCCGTTAGCAACATTCTCCAGCTGTTGTTTGATGACTGTCTTCACGTCAGCTGACAAAGACGACTGGCTGGCAACAAAAATCACTGTTGCCAAGGAAACCTGCAGCAATCACAGTGAGTAGGATGAGTGTTAAAATCCAAAATTTGTATAGAAAAGACAATAATACAATAATAAAAAAAGTATAAAAAGGAGAAAGAATTTAAAGCGAGTGTAATGTCAACTAATAGCAGTAATATATAGGTTAAAAAATTAAATACGCTCTATTTCTAATTGAAAACAAGTTGGTATGCGTAGGCGGATTGTTCACCAGAAAGTAGACAAAACACAATTACTACTTAAATGTTACCTAAACGCTGCTGTGAGTCTTCTGTGCCTGTGCTTTAAACATAAAAGCTACATTTAAGTGTTGTAAGACTCTCAAAGCCTTAATTTACTGTCTAAACAGCTGCTGATGCGTGACTCATGCACAATCCCTCACCAGAAGCTCCTGTTGCTTGTCAGTGGCGGAGTGACTGGCCACTCTGTAGAGGTCCACCAGATCTCCCAGCATGCCATCGCCCAACACCGGCAGGTGGGTGGCGATGGCTGCCAGAGCGTGGCACATAAGAACGCGAGAGGAGTCACAGGATAAGTGGAGCTGGCCAAGCAGGAACTCCACGGCCGACTGGCTGAGATGGGGTCGACTTTTCAGCATCTTAACCAACGAGGTGAGGGCCGTCTAGGGTTGACACAAAAAGGGAAGTAGAACGCTTGGTGTGACCACAGTAAGTCGTAATGTAGACGAGGGGTTGGTTGACGATAAACACCCTTCTGGTATTCAGTCATCATTACACAACTTTCCATGAGGTGGATAACAGTGGAGTCAGATTTTGTAGGTGAGGTTTACTGGTATTATTGTCGTCAGTGTTAGAACAAGTTGCAGCAGTTCAGCTTTTAATAAGCAGTGCTCCCTCCTTAGTTGCAATGTCACTTTTTGACAAACAAAGTTTTATATATTTTTTGTGTCTTAAAAAAAGTCTAAATACAGCATCATGAATGCCTCACACTAGGCAACGTTTAAATATCCATGTTAATATTTATTAATCAAGAACATTCTGCATGGAACTTTCCACTTACTTTACTGACTAGGGCTCCTTATAATTTGAAATGTGATATTATTTTCAAGGTTACCTTAGTTTACTACATGTTTTTTCCACAAAGACCCATTTTCATTTAACAAAACAGGCCAAACTCATCAAATGTGTCTAATCACAAGAACGTTGCTTGAATAAAATAGTCTAAAATTGCCAAATTTTTTTATTTAAAATCAAGAGCTATCTAATAAGAAAATAAGCAACAAGATCACAATTCTGACCAGACATTTCATGCCAACTTATGGAACATTTCTATATGATGTGCTATGTGCTGAACACATTTCGATTGGTGAGTAAAAGAGTATGGAGGTTCAGTATTTAGTACTATTCCTGATGTATTTATTCAACCTACTGTATGTCTACTGCCTTGTGGTTATAATGTCTTACTTTGAGTGTGGCCTGGGCACTGGGGCTGCTGTCCTGACTGCAAAGCATCAGAAGGGACTCCACTCCCAACACTGTGTCCTGCTCCAACTGTACTATATCTGAGAAAGAGAAATACACCCAGAGCAACTCAACGCAGGAGTAAACATCAGTAGGGGGAATCTGAAATGAAATCCTTTGCACTAAGGACTGGCATTGGAGTAACCCATAACCCAGGACATTACTTGTTGTAAATAACCTTTTTCTGGACAGGAAACAGCAATGTTGGAGAGCACTATGACCCCATGAGCAGCCACCGCCAGGTTGCTGTGGTAACAGCATTCTTGCGCCAGTTTAACCAGGTCAGTGAGCCGGGGGGGAATCGAAGAGCTACCTGAACGTTTGAAAGGAATACAGATCAGTCAGTCACAATACCAATAACAGCACTGGAAACATGCATGTAAGGCCTAGTTCAAATGAACACCACCTATGATATTACTGAAGTACTGCTTGATTGCGATTGTTCCAGAGAGGGTGGAGAGGACAGCCAACATCCCCAGCTTCAAGCTGTTGTAAGGACTAGTCAAGGCACACTCACACAGGGTCTGCAGGTATGGACACATTCATATTACCTACAGGTTTCAATCCAACATGAAGAACGTGCTGCCCTGCACTTTCAACATCTGAAACCCTACCTGGGTATTTTCTCTGATCCAAAGATGAGGAGCCTTCTTAGCCAGGAGCTTTAGGTCATTAATTGCGAGTCTCTTCACAGCTTTTCTTGGGTCGTCTTTCAGGTATTGAAGGAGGAGCTGTAACTGTATGAATAAGGAATCAAATAAAAAGTCGCTCATTTATAGTTTTAAAGATACCAAAGTGCAAACTTTAGTAACAGCACCTGAGCTACATCATTAACAGCCGAATGTTAAAAGTATACATTTCTAAGTCACTTGTCAAGAAATACTACAATAGGTACAGTGACTAACCAACAACAATGAAGTACAGCTCGACCATGGTCCCTACCTGTTTAGGGATATCGATGAGGGAGAAGGCAGCCAGCTGGGTGAAGGTATGCAGGGTGACGATGACCATGGGGGTGGAGGGGTACGAGTTGACCAGGTGCTGCAGAAGCTCTCTGCTGCTGGACGCCAAGCTGGCATCGTGGTGCATGTGCTGCAGCATGGGAATCAACTTCAGCTTCAGTTCCACTGGAGTGTCCAAACCTGGGGCAAAGGTACAGATCGAAGAGGAATGCAACTCATGACACCAGCTTTCTTCTGAGCAGAAAGCTTTGCCCGGACAATTCAGGCTGAATCACCTGTTCCAGGCCTTGATTTGTTTTTATTTTAATTTTGGATAGTTATTTGGAATATTTAATGAATATCCAAAGCTTGTAAAAAAAAAAAAAAAGGTATACTTGGCAGTCATTGTATCCTTAAATGTGATTGGTCAGTGCAATGCAAAGATCTTACCTTGAATCATCTCACTGACTTTGTTGCAAATCCCGGCTGCAAAGTCTCTGAAAATTAGAAAACAGCATTAAAAAAGCCCCAATTCAATCAAATTTATGTTATCCAATATGTTATCCCATAATTTTGCACTACAGTTCAGCTTGACAGATGAATTTCCTTACTTTGACTGTGCAGAGAAGCTTGCAGCAGCGAATATGGCAGCCTCTACTTCTACATTGTCATGAGAGTCCAGACTTTGGCGAATACTGTGGTGGGCATTCTTCCTCTCTGGGATGATGGAGGCCAAACTACCAAGCATCCTGAACAGAGGGCACAAT